>NC_036866.1:45669162-45735858 GCF_002910315.2 Salvelinus sp. IW2-2015
TGTGTGTGTGTGTGTGTGTGTGTGTGTGTGTGTGTGTGTGTGTGTGTGTGTGTGTGTGTGTGTGTGTGTGCATCTAGCAAATTACACATGCAGTACATGTCAGTATATACAAACAACAAGTAGGTCACATAAGGGAGAGGCGTTGTGCCATGGGGTGTTGCTTTATCCGTTTTTTTGAAAACCAGGTTTTCTGTTTATGAGATGGAAGAGAGTTCCATGTAATCACGGCTCTGTATAATACTGCACCTTTGCTTGAATCTGTTCTGGACCTGGGGACTGTGAAAAGACCCCAGGTGGCATGTCTGGTGGGGTAACTGTGTGTGTCAGTGCTGTGTGTAAGTTGACAACGCAAACAATTTGGAATTTCCAACACATTCATTTTTCTTATGAAAACAAGAAGCGATGCAGTGCCTGCATGAAGGTTGGAAACTGACTCTGAAATGCCAGTACCGATTACGGGACATTGGTAGAGCACTGGAGTTGATTCCGTCCAATGTTCAATGCCAAAAGAAAAGCTATTTCTTTGACCATAGTGCTGCCAGAATGTCCAGAATGTCCAAGAAAATGATACAAGATTCAGATCCAAGAATATGTATCTGTGCCTTACATGAATATTCATAAAGACCTTGCTATATAAAAAAAAAACGAATAACACCTCAAAGTACTTATTGCTTTCATCTTATTATCTACGTGCCCATAAGGAGAATGGCCCTGGAATGACTGGACACCTCCTATGAAGGTAATCTTATCTTATCTGTGCAGAGGTTCAGCTAATATAGAGGCTAAGCTAAAAAGTATTTCCAAAGGATCTAAAGAAAGGGGGGATGTGATGACCGGCATGGATAGAGGTCATCCTCTCATCCTCTCTCACTCAGTCTGAGTACTTTTAGCTGGGAGTTAAACAGCTTACCGACAGCAAGCTACAGCACAGTGCCCTGTGGCCCTTCGTAGCCATGGTGGATCAGCCCTGTCTCAGCCCTGTGGAGAGCACCGTGCACGTTGTGTATGGTGCCCTATGCTGGAGCTGTGGCTAAGCAAGCCCGGTGGAGATTGTGCCCTGCCCCTTGGCAGCCGTGGGTCATTGGTCAGCTCTGTCTCAGCACTGTGGAGACACAAAGGGTCTGAGGAATGGGGGCTCGATGCAGACCGAAGGCCATGCTCTCTGGTTTCTGTTGGCCTGATAATCATGTTGCTCGTGGGGCTGTAAATCGAATTGGTCTCTGTGGAGTCAGGCCCCCTTGTCTCACATTCCTGGCATGCAGTCTGGCATACAGTCTCAATCATTTTTACGTTGTCCGGGGTGATGTTACAGACACTTAGCTTCTGTAAGTTAGTTGGGGAAAGGGAACCTGGATCTTAAAATGTTACAAATCAAAGAAGAATTGAGCTAAATAGCTGTAACGCTGTGAACAATTAACACTACTTAGATCCTAATTCCATTTAATAAACAAACAATTCACATGTTGTGGACCGCTTACTGAGGCAAATCCTTCTAAGCCGGTGCAAATTCCGAGAAGGCGTCAGTCAGCATCTTACAGCAATCAGAGAACGTTATACATCAGAGTGGTGGAAGTGAGAAAGTGAGAAAATGGAACTAATCCGACACTAGATGGATGTTGTCCGGCAACCCAGAAATAGAAAAGAGTGAGAGCAGGCAAAGAGGGTAATATAATGTCATAAATAAATACATGTGGATTGCGCTCTTTCCTCCGGACGTGGATGCCACTAAATCCGTACTTCTCTGTTGAAATCAAACCACCTGAGTCATGGCAGATATTGTCTGCGAAACACAAAGCAAAGCAAGCTGCTGATCAGATGACCTAGATAAGGCAATGAAGAGAGCAATGTTATGCTGAGAAACTGAAGACAATAAACAGTGACATCATCCAACTGCTTTGGAACTGGGCATCTCTTATAATTGGATACATGAGCCTTTCCTCATGTTTTTTTTTCAACCATTTCTTATTCTGGATACATCCGCTATAGGAGAATATAATATATAGTACAGTATGTCATCGTTCCTTTRGGGATAAAGTGACTTCCAGTGAAAATCTGTTAAATCTGTCAAATCCTCCCATGTCTTTCATAGAGAGGATGGAACAGGGACCTCTCAGATGGAGAGAGCATGGGACCAGAACTAATGAAGACATCCACAGTTCCTCTCAGGACAAAACAGACATTTACAAGGAGATATGAATATGGTTTTAATAAAAAGGCCATAATCGAGTGCTTGGTATCCATTGCTTTGTTCGGAAAAAAAAATCTCAAATGCCAAACCATCTTGTGAAAAATGTCTGCGATATGCAAGTCTTCACACGGATGACTGCACTCGCACACGCACACACGTACACGCACAAACACGTACACGCGCACACACGCACACACATACTCTCCGCCGTTGATAATGGCTGACCCTGGCCATGACCCCACTCTCCGAGGGTGTCTCAAGGGCAGTTTGGGATATGCAAAAACACATATCCAAAATAGGACAAATATAAGCACGCAGCACCCACACCCACACAGACTGATGCTATGGTGGAGAGGGCTGCAGGGGCAGATTGTCCATCTGGGAGTTCTGGCAAATGCTAGAAGGGCTCGACAATTTTTTTGTTGGTTGGGCTGGTTGAAATTGACACACACAAAATTGCCCCCCTGGGGGCACGTTTTGGTTTTTGGCCCAGCACTACACAGCTGATTCAAATAACCAACTCATCATCCAGCTTTGATTATTTGAATCAGCTGTGTAGTGCTAGGGCAAAAWAACKAAATGTGCACCCAGGGTGGGCCCCAGGACCGAGTTTGGGAAACCCTGACAGACAGCCCAAGAACATATAAATGTATGCATAAAGAGCACATTCTACATAGTCACCTCACTCAAAACTTGGACTGTGACTATACCAGAATCGCAATATTTTGCCATGCCAAAAATGAAAACACGAAGCAAACTTGCTGTTTGTAAAATATTGTGTGCTGTAGATTGGACTCTGGATGACAACATAATGATGTTTGTTTCCAACATTAGGGCTGTTTTCCTAAAGAAGTGGCCGTGATCCCATTCTCCGAGGGTGTCCCCCCTCCAAAAAAAATTGTGTGTGGGGGGAAGCGGGTTGCCTGTTTTACATGTTATTTTGGCATATCAGTTTGCCAAACAATGTAAACAAAAAACTAAAATCATTGAGTTTCTTTTTTGCTTTCTCTAGTAAGGCAGCTCCAAAAGGTAGGTGTTTCAGCCTAGCTCAGTGCTTTCTGTGGTGGTGGGGCAGCCAGCGGGAAAATACGTGGTAATGTTCTCTAGTTGCGCCGTGATTGGCTCAATGTTCTGTCATTCATGGGGACACTACGTCACCGCCAAATATAAAGGTAGAGCTAGRAAATTCAAGCCTCTTGGGTGCTGCCATTGAGTTACATCGGAAGTGCCAATGCAAGAAGGCTCAAGGTCTTTGGCCACAGATAAAATGACGTTAAATCACGTTATATCTACATTAGCTTTGATTGGACTGTCAACATCCGACTTTCAAAATCTTAGCTAGCAGTCATCATCATGAATCAAGTCGACAATCTACTGGAAAATCMGTTTTAATCCTTGTCATATGAAGAGAAAWAATAAAGAGAAATTACAGACAAAACGTATCAGTGCTCATCGGCCATTGGACATAACAAGTTGGAAAATTCAAATTCAACAATGAGTGGTTTGGAAGGAATCAGTGGCTAACTGCAAGCATTGCAAAGCAATCACTAGCCTGATATTCAGTGGGTGTGTGGTCCCATGTCTGGGTTTAAGGTTCTCTTTTACAAGCTTAAAATTAGAAACATTTAACATTGGCTATGCTGTCAATCCACCATGACTTCTTCCACGTTGAAWACAACTGTTAACTTCAATAGGGTAGGGGGCAGCATTCGGAATTTTGGATGAAAAGCGTGCCCAAATTAAACTGCCTGCTACTCAGGCCCAGAAGCTAGGATATGCATATAATTGAAAGATTTGGATAGAAAACACTCCAAAGTTTCCAAAACTGCTCAAATAATGTCTGTGAGTATAACAGAACTGATATGGCAGGCAAAAACCTGAGGAAAATCCATCCAGGAAATACTATTATTTTGAAAGGCTGTTTTTCCATTGAAAGCCTATCCACCATACAAAGACTTAGGACCCAGTTCACAATCTCTATGGCTTCTTCTATATGTGGCCAGTCTTTCGGCATTGTTTCAGGCTTTTACTCTAAAAATGAGGGAGATACAGCACTTTCAATGAGTGGACAGTGGAAATTTCCAGACATGAGTCCAGCGTTTGATCGGGAGCGCACCTTTCTTGTTTCTCCTTTTCTTTTGAGGAAGCTTTTGTCCGGTTGAAATATTATTGATTATTTATGACAAAAACAACCTGAGGATTGATTTTAAACATCATTTGACATGTTTCTACTAACTTTTATTGTACTTTTTTGACTTTTCGTCTGGATGTTGAGAGTGCGATTTGTGCCTTTGGATTACTGAACATAACGCGCCAATTTAAACTGAGGTTTTTGGACATAAAGAGGGACTTTATTGAACAAAACAAACATTTATTGTGTAACATGGAGTCCTGGGAGTGCCACCAGATGAAGATCATCAACGGTTAGTGATTCATTTAATCGCTATTTCTGACTTTTGTGAGTCCTCCCCTTGGCTGGAAAATGTCTGTATGGTTTCTTGTGGCTAGGCGCTGTCCTAACATAATCGCATGGTATGCTTTTGCCGTAAAGCCTTTTTGAAATCGGACACTGTGGTTGGATTAACAAGACGTTTTTCTTTAAAATGGTGTATGATACTTGTATGTTTGAGGAATTTTAATTATGGGATTTCTGTTGTTTGAATTTGGCGCCCTGCAATTTCACTGGCTGTTGTCGATACCAGAGAGGTTAACTCGGGACTGGGAAATATGATTTCAGTGAGTTCAAGACAGCTGGGAACTCTGGAAAAAAYKAGCTCTGACGGGGAAAATACGTTTTTAACGGTCATCCAACTCGGAATTGTAAGTCAGGAACTCAGGCCTCTTTCTAGAGCTACAACCTGAATATCACTGACGTCATCATTATTCAACCTTGTTTTTTCAGAGTTCCCGGTTGTCTTGAAAGCACCATAAATCCAGAGAATGCCAGACTTTCATGACAAAATATGATGACAAAATTTGCCCACGAAGGATCACCAAGCCACCTTCCTGTTCAAGTGAGTACAGCACGACAAGGTGAGTCCAAAAATGTATTGTATGCTGCTGCATAAATTATGTAATATGCCAGGGAGATATGTATACTGTAGCTAAGAAAGTCATTCTACCCATATGTTGTGTAGTAAGCTGTTAGTAGCCCATGTGCCTCACCCTAATAATTTAGTCTATTTTCCCCTCTTTATTTCAGTTACTGTTCTGACTTGATATTGTAAGAGCTTTYATTGTCTGCTTATATGCCCCCTTTATTTATCATACGGTTCTGACTTGGTGTACAGGGAGAACACTGTAAGAACGGCCCATGTTCTGAATTMTGTTGCTGTACATTTCAAAAGTGCTGAACAAATAGTTATATTAACTACGTCCTTCCTAGCACGCTCAGTAATGTCTTCRTCGAAAGTACGTATTGCCTCTTATCCTCTTGTCGTCCCCTTATGCCATAGGTTGTACAAATCTCAATTGTCAGTAGAAACCACATTTGTTTAAGCAAGTCAGCCATATCAGSMWWKKTTTTTTTTAAAGGCAGTAAATGAGGCTGAATGAACTGTTTYGCTGCCAGACAAGGCTCCGCTGATAGCCAGGTGTAGCAGTGGTAAGGTGTTGGGACTCTGCTGTTTGTACAGCTTTATGTAGGCCCTAACAGTTTGTGGGCACCGTTTGTCACCGTTATAGTGCAATTAATGTGTTGATTAGTGTTGTGGTGTGTTGTGGCTTTGCTGGCATTTTCTTTTGCCCCACCAAGATTTACATGCTAAAATCAGCACTGATATTGACAATGGAAAGAAAGGCGCTCAACCAACGTGAGTAGAGGTGCAATAAAAAAGTTTTATCATCATTGAATAAATATTGATTATTCATTTATTTGTCTCCGTCAGGAGATCGTCCCACTCCTAAAAGTTAGGCTATGAAACGTAATACCGATAGTCTAATATAATGGGCCACGTGAWTCTCTGGTAATTTAACCTATTTCTTAGGTKAKTTTTGCGCATTTTGATATTGCCTATCCCTTACTTTATGTTCGATTCGGCTATACAKGAGTTATGTTCCGGATCAATTTGAGCCGGTACAGTAAGTATAGTAAACACAGACAGCAACAAGCAAAGTAAGTCCAGKTTTCTAAATGTTTCTGAGAATGTCCTYTTTCAGATGCTCTTTTCAAATCAGTGATGCTCAGCCTCTGAATGTCTAATTGATTTTTTTATTACATGTTTTACAAGTTTGAGACCCGTATCTAGGAGAGTAGAGATGATCCTTCATCTCGTAGTATTTCAGTGATTCCATGGCTGGCAAGTCAGCTGCGTCACATACGCCTAAAATAACATTGCGGGACTGTGATTGGGTTTGGGACCAGTTATGGCGGGAGCTGAAGGGAGACGGACAGAAAGCCAGCGGGAGCGGGGGAGCAGGCCGAAGCGGGATGAAGAAATCAGTCCGGCGCAGACCTCTACAGTACTATGGTGTCCGAAGATCAACAGTGGTGGAAACACATAGCTAGCTGGCTAACAGAACAGAGCTCTGGGAGAGGCCCAACCATTCAGAGCCCAATGAACCCAGACATACAGATGGATAGAGTATTAACATCCAGTGGTAGAGGAACACTGTGGGATCCATAGTGAACAAGGTAACACTTTACTTTTATGACGGGGCTCCCGAGTGGCGCAGCGGTCTAAGGCACTGCATCTCAGTGCAAGAGTCGTCACCAGGCGAATCATATCCGGCTGTGATTGGGAGTCCCACAGGGCAGAGCACAATTGGCCCAGCGTGGTCCGAGTTTGGCCGGGGTAGGCTGTCATTGTAAATAAGTATTTGTTCTTAACTGACTTGCCTAGTTAAATAAAGGAATTTTTATATAGATAGATCCCTTATAGATCCCTTATAGGCAGTCATGAACACGATGCAATGCTTATCTTCCTGTGTTTCACGTCTAGGCTACATTTCAGTTGTCTATGACGCCTAAAAGAAACACGTGGGGAAAACGTTGGGGGGATTTCAACGTCAGGTGTGTATCTAGAAATCATGGAGATAATACAGGGCATTAGTGATTCTACTGAGAAAGCTGGTGAACGTGTCACCGTTTRCCCACGTGTGAAATGTGCTGTCGTCACAGATAACAGTATAGTGAGGTCTCTGTGAGTGAAGCCTGAACATGGGTTGGCAGAGGGACTCCGCAGTTTGCACTTTGACTCTGTCTGCAGAAAGACCRGGAGACGGAAAAGAAAGTGAAAAATTAGAGAAACATTTTAGAAATCCCCTTTAGTGCATATGCCATTTTTACATGGACATTATGTGTTTGGGTACAATAATGTTTGACTGCACTAACAGACTTAAAAATAGTGTGTTATTTTATAGAATGGCAGCAAAACTCTAATGCAGCTATTTTTCCAAATTCCTCAATTAAATTGAATAAAAGCCCTCAGTTGGAATCCACAGCTGGTGCGGATAAGCGCTGTGGTTCAATCTGTATTGCTAGTATTCAATGTGAGTAGGCCCTAGCCAATGTGATGCGGGTTGGCTAGTTTTGACAAGGACCGTTTATAGCCAAATCAAATAAATTAGGGGAAAATGTCAAATGCCTCTTTAATCTGCCATAATAATGGCATATAGGTCAGCAATGTTTGACATATGGCCCTTTCATTGGGTCTACACACTCATCCACACGCACACGCGCACACGCACACGCACACACACACACACACACACACACACCCCAGACACCCCCTGGCAGGTAAACTAGAGGTCAGGGATTATCCAGGGATAGCCAGGGCCTTACACACTCCCTGTGTGTGCAAATCCACCCACCGCCGGCTGTGTTTATGAAAACATTCCCTAAAGCCCTTGCTAAATATCACATAGGCTTCCAAAACAGGACGTCATGCAGTGCAGAGCAGTGATTTGGTGGTGCTGTTTTGTTTTAAACGCGTCTGTCTGGCCTATTGAAAGAGAAAGTGCGCGTGTGTGTGTGCGTGTGCACGAATCTGTATGTCCATGTGAGTGTGAGATCCCTTTCAGACAATGTTACATCTACGTACAGTATGACGACTCTACAAACTTCATGCATTCCCTCTCTTGAGACACTCCGAGCCCTCAGGTGACGTTATTGACTCAGTTGCTGCTTCTGTTTCCCTTCCTACCCGGCTTCCTTTTCTCTTCTTCATTGTTTCCGCGTGAATAAACTCCTGTCACTTAAATTCTCTGGCCCGCAGTACAAGTTTGCTTGAACTCCCTCCAAAAGTCACTGTCCGTGAAGCAATTCAATCAAGTGTCACAGTGTCTGAATGGAATTGCCGTTAATGGTAGGAYTAATTAGCTTCAGCTTGCCCCATTCTAAATATGAAATTGTTTTTTCATGTTATGATTTCTGTTACTGAACAGTTTAAACATATGTTATGATCGCTAACAGCATAAACATTTTGCTTCAAATCTTAGGACGTGTGATTCGGATGTTTTGTCTTTGAACCATTTATCTTGGTTTCTCCCAAAAAAATGCAAGTTTGCTCCAATTGTGCTGCATCCACTCACTACGGTAAAAACATGTTTTAATTAACATGTTTTAATTTCACCTTTATTTAACCAGGTAGGTCAGTTGAGAACAAGTTCTCATTTACAACTGCAACCTGGCCAAGATAAAGCAAAGCAGCGCACCACAAACAACAACACAGAGTTACACATGGGATAAACAAACGTACAATAGAAAAAAATCTATATACAGTGTGTGCAAATGAGGTAAGATTAGGGAGGTAAGGCAATAAATAGGTGGTCGTGGCAAAGAAAAATGTAGCAATTAAACACTGGAGTAATWGATGTGCAGAAGATGAATGTGCAAGTAGAGATACTGGAGCAAAAATAAATAAATAAATAAATAACAATATGTGGATGAGGTAGTTGGATGGGAAATTTAAAGATGGGCTTATGTACAGGTGCAGTGATCTGTGAGCTGCTTTGACAGCTGATGCTTAAAGTTAGTGAGGGAGATATTTTTTTTATTTTTTTATTTCACCTTTATTTAACCAGGTAGGCTAGTTGAGAACAAGTTCTCATTTGCAACTGCGACCTGGCCAAGATAAAGCATAGCAATTCGACACATACAACAACACGGAGTTACACATGGAATAAACAAAACATAGTCAATAATACAGTAGAACAAAAGAAAACAAAAGTCTATATACAGTGAGTGCAAATGAGGTAAGATAAGGGAGATTAAGGCAATAAATAGGCCATGGTGGCGAAGTAATTACAATATAGCAATTAAAACACTGGAATGGTAGATGTGCAGAAGATGAATGTGCAAGTAGAGATACTGGGGTGCAAAGGAGCAAGATAAATAAATAAATACAGTATGGGGATGAGGTAGGTAGATAGATGGGCTGTTTACAGATGGGCTATGTACAGGTGCAGTGACTGTGAGCTGCTCTGACAGCTGGTGCTTAAAGCTAGTGAGGGAGATATGAGTCTCCAGCTTCAGAGATTTTTGCAGTTCGTTCCAGTCATTGGAGCAGAGAACTGGAAGGAAAGACGACCAAAGGAGGAATTGGCTTTGGGGGTGACCAGTGAAATATACCTGCTGAGGCGTGCTACAGGTGGGTGCTGCTATGGTGACCAGTGAGCTGAGATAAGGCGTGGGCTTTTACCTAGCAAAGCTTTAGATGACCTGGAGTCAGTGGGTTTGGCGATGAATATGAAGCGTGGGCCAGCCAATGAGAGCATACAGGTCGCAGTAGTGGGTAGTATATGGGGCTTTGGTGACAAAACGGATGGCACTGTGATAGACTGCATCCAATTTGCTGAGTAGAGTGTTGGAGGCTATTTTATAAATGACATCGCCGAAGTCGAGGATAGGTACGATGGTCAGTTTTACKAAGGTTTGTTTGGCAGCATGAGTGAAGGATGCTTTGTTGCAAAATAGGAAGCTGATTCTAGATTTAATTTTGGATTGGAGATGCTTAATGTRAGTCTGGAAGGACTACACCTAGGTATAGTTGTCCACATATTCAAARTCAGAACCGTCCAGAGTAGTGATGCTGGACGGGCGGGCAGGTGCGGGCAGGTGCGGGCAGCGRTCGGTTGAAGAGCATGCATTTAGTTTTACTTGCATTAAAGAGCAGTTGGAGGCCACGGAAGGAGAGTTGTATGGCATTGAAGCTCGTCTGGAGGTTTGTTAACACAGTGTCCAAAGAAGGGCCAGAMGTATACAGAATGGTGTCGTCTGGGTAGAGGTGGATCAGAGAATCACCAGCAGCAAGAGCGACATCATTGACATATACAGAGAAAAGAGTCTGCCCGAGAATTGAACCCTGTGGCACTCCCATAGAGACTGCCAGAGGTCCGGACAACCGGCCCTCCGWTTTGACACACTGAACTCTGTCTGAGAAGTAGTTGGTGAACCAGGCGAGGCAGTCATTTGAAAAACCAAGGCTGTTGAGTCTGCCGATAAGAATGTGGTGATTGACAGAGTCGAAAGCCTTGGCCAGGTCGATGAAGACAGCTGCACAGTACCGATATCATAACCAATGGCGGTTATGATATCGTTTAGGACCTTGAGCGTGGCACATGACCAGCTTGGAAACCAAATTGCATAGTGGAGAAGGTACTTTCTGTACCATATCTTGGATATAGTATGAGCTGATACCCCAGCCTGAGGCACTGTCTTGACAGATTTGATTTAGTCTGTCTTCTTTGTGTGCTATTCTGTAGAGATACAATGTGTCATTTGTCATGTTTAGATATCTCCAGCACAAATTCCAATGCTCCCCGGTCTGTGTGGCAACTCTTAACTCCTGCAAGCTGTTTACAGCAGCATTATGGGCTGCGATGATCCGACTGTCACTGAGGACTGTCTTTATTTACTTTCAATTTCATCAGAATCTGTCAGCTTCTGTGTTGACTCTCTTTGGGAAAGTATGGCAAAAATAGAACCGATTTTTTTTGTGCATATTTCCTATCCCTCTGTCATCTCACTTTTTCTTGCTTTGTGAACTAACTTTGAGTGTACAGACTACCGAGACCACGGTACAGTAGTTCTGTTGTGCAGTAGAAATGCTTCCTGTTGTTGACGAGCTGAATGAATATCCATACATAGACATAAGCCCATCTCGTTAGAAATATGTCAGTATGTTGACATTTAACCATAGTAGCTATATGTCATTCAACGTGATATGTTTGTTTTTATAACACAGGAGATAGTCTGCCATACATAGGATCCTAAATATATATTCTAGGGCAGCTGGACATGGTAATTTTAAAGCAAATGGAGTGGAAAACATAACAAGTAGTGAATAACTATGTGGTGGTTTAGCGGAGTGGGGACAAAGGGAAGGGGATGTTATGTTGTTGATTATGTTTCGGGTGTTTATTGTCTTGGGAAAAAGTATGTCATTTCTATTGGGCAAAGCAATGATTTATATGATCTGACAGGACAGATATATAACTGGAGGGTGCTGTTGGATTGGTATCAGTGCATTTCAGTGCGTTTGTTCAGTGCATTTCAGTTGAACGTTGATGCACCAGGGGTATTCAACTCTTATCCTACGAGGTCTGGAGYCTGTTTGTTTTCTGTTCTTGCTGAGACTTAATTGCCCTCACCGGGTGTCTGGTGTCCCAGGTCTAAATTGCTCCGTGATTAGGGGGGAACAATGAAAAAAAGCAGTGGAACTGGCTTCGAGGTCCAGAGTTGAGTTTGAGGACACTACACCTAGAAGCTGCCACAAACACCCCTAGTCTTCAGTACATCCAGAACCTAACAAGTATAATTTTCTGAACACAAGTTGATAGGCAAATCATTGGAAAAATCTGACGTCTCAGATTTTCTCACAGAGATTCCAGAGAGTGTGACGAGCTTGATAAAACGGATCCAGATGTGTGATCAAATCCACTCCTCTTTTCATAAAACCTCATTGGACCAACCCAGCTTGGTCCCAAATCTCTCCATGTTTGGCATGACAACGGCCATACGAGTTGGCTATAGCCTACAGCACAAACAGATCTGGGACCAAGGCAGTCTATTTGAAGAAAGATAATAACGAACAGTAAGAATTTCTCTGACTTGAACATTTTCACTCCCACTGTACTTTTCTGCCCAATGCATCACCTCGGGCACACTGCCTGCCCTCCAGGACACCTACAGCACCCAATTTCACAGGAAGTCCAAAAACATCATCAAGGACATCAACCACCCGAGCCACGGCCTGTTCACCCCGCTATTATCCAGAAGGCGAGGTCAGTACAGGTGCATCAAAGCTTGGACTGAGAGACTGAAAAACAGTTTCTATCTCAAGGCCATTAGACCGTTAAATAGCCATCTCTAGCCGGCTACCACCCGGTTACTCAACCCTGCACCTTAGAGGCTGCTGCCCTACATACRTAGACATGGAATCACTGSCCACTTTAATAATGGAACACTAGTCACTTTAATAATGTTTACATACTCCTTTACTCATCTCATATGTATATACTATGTTCTAGTCAATGCCACATTGCTCATTCTAATATTTATATATTTCTTAATTCCATTCTTTTACTTTTAGATGTGTGTATTGTTGTGAATTGTTGTGAATACTACTGCACTGTTGGAGCTAGGAACACAACATTTCGCTACACCCGCAATATAATCTGCTAAATATGTGTATGGGTTCAAACTGTGAGGTTGGTGAACAAGATGAACTGTAATACATTGACATCACCTGACCTTCTCTCTAATCAGTTCCAAATGTTATCTCACTATGGACAAAACCTTCACCCTGCAATCCACTCTACTTCCCTGTTAACAAGTGCATTTACCTAGCCCTGACCTTGCAGATATCGGATCTTGTTCACTAGGCACCAAACACAAGAAAATTACCCAAAAACAGGGAGGGACTGCTACCCAACTTGTCCAATAAGAAACGCACATTTTTGTTTTCTGTTGCGAAATGTTTAAAAATGTTTTCCATTGTGTGCCCTAATGAACAGGAGCCAGGTCTGTAAGCCTAGCTAAGTCAAGGACCGGGGTTAAGGGTGCATCAAGGATTGGTCAGGCTCAGAGGTCAAGCCTGACAGATTTCATGCTTTAATTTGGACTGTCATGCTCTAGATTACCACTGGAGATGGAGAACTCTGAGTCAACCCAAGTAAGTCAACCTAGAACGATGCTGACTTTGCCAGGTTTTTCCTAACATGGTTTGTACAAATCTCAGGGTATGTATCGTTCATGACCCTTCGACAAGTCGTCATTGTATGTAATTACAGCATGCAAAGCTAGCAAAGTAATTATGTCATCGGTTCCATTTGAGAGAGGTTGGTAGTTCATTGAACATACCATATTTCATCGCCGCAACTATTCAAAAAACTCTACAAACATTGTTTCAGTTCAGTTGACTTGGGGTTTCAGTTCTTGCTTTCTTTTTCAGGTCACACGTTATTAACTTTAGGGTTAGGATAAGGATTAGGGTTAGGGTTAGGGTTACCGTGGCTTGCGAAAGTATTCACCCCCCTGGCATTTTTCCTATTTTGTTGCTTACAACCTGGATTAACATTGTTTTTTTTTGGGGGGGGGGGGGGTTGTATCATTTGATCTACACAACATGCCTACCACTTTGAAGATGCAAAATATTTTTTATTGTGAAACAAACAGAAATAGAACAAAAAACATAACTATTCACCCCCCAAAGTCAATACTTTGTAGAGCAACATTTTGCAGCAATTACAGCTGCAAGTCTCTTGGGGTATATCTCTATAAGCTTGGCACATATAGCCACTGGGATTTTTGCCCATTCTTCAAGGCAAAACTGCTCTAGTATCCTTCAAGTTGGATGGGTTCCGCTAGTGTACAGCAATATTTAAGTCATACCACAGATTCTCAATTGGACTGAGGTCTGRGCTTTGACTAGGCCATTCCAAGACATTTAAATGTGTCCCCTTAAACGACTCGAGTGTTGCTTTAGCAGTAAGCTTAGGGTCATTGTCCTGCTGGAAGGTGAACCTCCGACCCAGTCCCAAATTTCAGGTTTCCCTCAAGAATTTCCCAGTATTTAGCGCCATCCATCATTCCTTCAATTCTTTTCTTTTTTAATTCTTAAAAAAAAGAAAAATAATTACCCCCTTTTCGTGGTATCCAATCGCTAGTAATTACTATCTTGTCTCATCGCTACAACTCCCGTACGGGCTCGGGAGAGTCGAAGGTCGAAAGCCATGCGTCCTCCGAAGCACAACCCAACCAAGCTTCTTAATTAACACAGCGCGCTTCCAACCTGGAAGCCAGCCGCACCAATGTGTCGGAGGAAACACTGTGCACCTGGCCCCCTCGGTTAGCACGCACTGCGCCCGGCCCGCCACAGGAATCGCTGGAGTGCGATGAGACAAGGATATCCCTACCGGCCAAACCCTCCCTAACCCGGACGACGCTAGGCCAATTGTGCGTCGCCCCACGGACCTCCCAGTCGCGGCCAGCTGCGACAGAGCCTGGGCGCGAACCCAGAGACTCTGGTGGCGCAGCTAGCACTGCGATGCAGTGCCCTAGAACACTGCGCCACCCGGGAGGCCCCTATTCCTTCAATTCTGACCAGTTTCCCAGTCCCTGCMGATGAAAAACATCCCTACGGCATGATGCTGCCACCACCATGCTTCACTGGTGTTCTCGGGGGGATGAGAGGTGTTGGGTTTGCGCCAGACATAGCGTTTATCTTGATGGCCAAAAAGCTCAATTTTAGTATCATCTGACCAGAGTACCTTCTTCCATATGTTTGGGGAGTCTCCCACATGCTTTTTGGCGAACACCAAACGTGTTTGGTTATTTTTTTTCTTTGAGCAATGGCTTTTTTCTGGCAACTCTTCCGTAAAGCCCAGCTCTGTGGAGTGTACGTSTTAAAGTGGTCCTATGGACAGATACTCCRATCTCCRCTGTAAGCTTTGCATTTCCTTCAGGGTTGTCTTTGGTCTCTTTTGTTGCCTTTTTGATTAATGCCTTGCCTGGTCTGTGAGTTTTGGTGGGTTTAATGATGCTCCATGGGATGTTCAAAGTTTCTGATAATTGTTTATAACCCAACCCTGATCTGTACTTCTCCACAACTTTGTCCCTGACCTGTTTGGAGAGTCCTTGGTCTTCATGGTGCCGCTTGCTTGGTGGTGCCTCTTGCTTAGTGGTGTTGCAGACTCTGGGGCCTTTCAGAACAGGTGTATATATACTGAGATCATGTGACACTTATATTGCACACAGGTGGACTTTATTTAACTAGTTATGTGACTTCTGTAGGTTATTGGTTGCACCAGATCTTATTTAKGGGCTTCATAGCAAAGGGGGTGAATACATATGCACCCATCACTTTTCAGTTTTCCTTTTGTAATATTTAAAAAAAAAAATTCAAACAAGTTATTTTTTTCATTTCACTTCACCAATTTGGACTATTTTGTGTATGTCCATTACATGAAATCCAAATAAAAATCMATTTAAATTACAGGTTGTAATGCAACAAAATAGGAAAAACGCCAAGGGGGGTGAATACTTTTGCAAGGCACTGTAGGGTTAGTCATTTTTTTTAAACTTTATGGTATCCGTTTCAGATGCAAAACGCTTCTTAACCTTTAGGCCAATCTTAGCGTAGTTTTTCCAAAGCATGGTGATGTATGACCCTCGATGCAGATCTTCTAGAAGATGTGTGAGGGGGTGAAGACTACAACTCTAGGCCCAGGGTGTGGGGCTTACCAAAGGGAGATGCCAAGCCAAGTAATCTAACATGTTTGATAAACTACATGTGGGTACACCATCAAGAAATGAAGGTAGGAGGAGGATGGCAGTATAGTTAGCCTATGCTTCAGACAAACTATACATTTCAGATTTAAAAGAACATTCCCTGGTAAAATCATCATCATACAGTTATTATCACATTCCATATAATTCATAGTAAGCCATTATTTGAAATATTCTTTGTGGTTAATATGAACACCCAGCCCTAACTCCATTTTCATCCTACTACTTATTCTAAATCAAGAGTTGCAAGATTATGTTGATGTCTTTCCGTGAACTTTCTGTCCTACAGTATATTTCTGTTATCAAGGGGATTTGCTCAAAGTCAGTAAATCATTTTGTGGTGTTCCAAGACAGAGCAATGACGATCCAAGTTGTTCGTAACCCAGCTGGCTAATTATGTCATTTGAATTCAACAAATCAGTTTGACAAGAATTCAATGTATCCCAATTATGCTCAATTTGTTAGGTGACGTCCTTACAACCTTAAGCCCTGCATTTAAAATGCTTAAAAGCTCCATATTTTAATCCACAATTCAACCTGAGTCTATCTGTTAGTTGACAAGAATGTGCCTAGGATAAAAAACAGAAAATAGCCCTTTGAGAGCAAAACAGAGGGGAGCAGTGCGGAGCACGCCAAACCCTTTGAGATACGATCACATCTCCACATTTACCAGGGCAGATCTGAATGTTCTTTCTCTCTGGGCCAAGCAGCCACCCAGAGGTTTAAAGGTCTAAAGCCGCCCACTTAGCAAGGCCCACCCTGGCCACTTCCTGTGGATGGCTGATCTCCCGTAGCACGTTGCTGGCCCGGGGTGAAAGTAAGACGAATCCGAGATCTGTTTGTGCTGTCTTCTGTGACAGTGAACATAGGAATTGGCAAGATTGCAGAAACAGATCTGGGACCAGGCTAGGGAGAATGGGGAGAACTGAGGAGAATGTGGGGGGGCAGGTGTGTGACCTGGCCTGGGATGAGGCAGGAGTGAGCTTCCACTATGCCCTTGGCCTAGTGTGACTACACTGTTGCAGGGGAGATGTTATCGGCTGGCCCGTCCCGACAGGGGAGTCTGGAACGAGGGCAGTGGGCAGCACCTCTCAGGCTAATGACACTCCTTCCTTGCTCTCCCCTGGCTGGTAATTGTTGCCTTGGCTTACAGCCTTAGACTCAAGCCTTTTGTGGTGTTCCAAGAGGCAGGAGTCATGATCAAAGTTGTTCTAAACCCAGCAATAATGCGCTAGCTAATAAACAAGACTCTGGTTTCAGGTCTTTCAGGTGTGTGTGTGTGTGTGTGTGTGTGTGTGTGTGTGTGTGTGTGTGTGTGTGTGTGTGTGTGTGTGTATGTGTGGGTGGTGTGTGTGTGGTGGTGTGCGTGCGTGTGTAAAGCTTGCTCTTTTAAGTTGGACATAACACGGCATTTAGGTTTACCTCAGCCTAGGCTGAGAGACCTGGCTCTGTGTCTGTGCAGATGTTGCCTGTCATGCAGACTTAGCGATGATCTCTGATGACTGATGTTGACTGCAGCACTAACACATTACACAATACAGTTTGTTCATTGGGGAGGATTGAGCTGTTCCATTTATTAGAAGATATACTGTGAGACACATCTTATCTTTGTGGGATTAGAGGAAGATCTAAGACAATCTGGAGAGAATAAAATGCACAAGCTGCCCCAGCCATCCCAAAGATTCCACCGCTAGATACCAAGAGGCATGTCAAGCGATGTAGAAAGAAAGGTATTTGAAGCGAAGAAACTGACCTTCATTGAGGTTCTTGGCAACACTTCACATTAGGTTGCTTTAGTACAGCAGGGTTCCCAAACTCAGTCCTCAGTCCACGTTTAGTTTTTTGCCCGAGCAATACACAGCTGATTCAAATAACCAACTCATAATTAAGCTTTGATTATTGCAACAGCTGTGTTGTCCGAGGACAAAAAAACGTTCCACCGGGGGGGGGGGGGGGGGGCAGGACTGAGTTTGGGAAAACCTGTAGTACAGTAAAGTACAGTACAGTACAGTACAGTCATAGTCAGATGATATAGATATAACTGTTTATTTGTGAGCTTTGTTTACACTTGTGACTGCTTTTCAAAGACGAGACACAAATTCCATCTTTCACAGAAAGGCTTTTTCTGTCCACAAGCTCTGATGAGCAAAAGCCCTCCAGCTCTGCTATAGCTGAAGTTTATCTGAACAAACAGAACTACACAAAGTAGGTCGAAACATACAGCCACATTGTGCAATATGGTAATAATAGGAAGTAAGGTGCTTTGATGTGAACTCTAAAGAGGCTAATATTGGATGGCATTTTAAAATCAAACCGATATACACTGCTCAAAAAAATAAAGGGAACACTTAACAACACAATGTAAATCCAAGTCACTCACACTTCTGTGAAATCAAACTGTCCACTTAGGAAGCACACTGAATGACAATAAATTTCACATGCTGTTGTGCAAATGAAATAGACAAAAGGTGGAAATTATAGGCAATTAGCAAGACACCCCAATAAAGGAGTGGTTCTGCAGGTGGTGACCACAGACCACTTCTCAGTTCTATGCTTCCTGGCTGATGTTTTGGTCACTTTTGAATGCTGGCGGTGCTTTCACTCTAGTGGTAGCATGAGACGGAGTCTACAACCCACACAGTGGCTCAGGTAGTGCAGCTCATCCAGGATGGCACATCAATGCGAGCTGTGGCAAGAAGGTTTGCTGTGTCTGTCAGCGTAGTGTCCAGAGCATGGAGGCGCTACCAGGAGACAGGCCAGTACATCAGGAGACGTGGAGAGGCCGTAAGAGGGCAACAACCCAGCAGCAGGACCGCTAACTCCGCCTTTGTGCAAGGGGGAGCAGGAGGAGCACTGCCAGAGCCCTGCAAAATGACCTCCAGCAGGCCACAAATGTGCATGTGTCTGCTCAGAAACAGACTCCATGAGGGTGGTATGAGGGCCCGACGTCCACAGGTGGGGGTTGTGCTTACAGCCCAACACCGTGCAGGACGTTTGGCATTTGCCAGAGAACACCAAGTTGGCAAATTCGCCACTGGCGCCCTGTGCTCGTCACAGATGAAAGCAGGTTCACACGCACATGTGACAGACGTGACAGAGTCTGGAGACGCCGTGGAGAACGTTCTGCTGCCTGCAACATCCTCCAGCATGACCGGTTTGGCGGTGGGTCAGTCATGGTGTGGGGTGGCATTTCTTTGGGGGGCGCACAGCCCTCCATCTGCTCGCCAGAGGTACCCTGACTGCCATTAGGTACCGAGATGAGATCCTCAGACCCCTTGTGAGACCATATGCTGGTGCGGTTGGCCCTGGGTTCCTCCTAATGCAAGACAATGCTAGACCTCATGTGGCTGGAGTGTGTCAGCAGTTCCTGCAAGAGGAAGGCTTGATGCTATGGACTGTCTCGCTCCATCCACCAACGCCACGTTGCACCACAGACTGTCCAGGAGTTGGCGGATGCTTTAGTCCAGGTCTGGGAGGAGATCCCTCAGGAGACCATCGCCACCTCATCAGGAGCATGCCCAGGCGTTGTAGGGAGGTCATACAGGCACGTGGAGGCCACACACACTACTGAGCCTAATTTTGACTTGTTTTAAGGACATTACATCAAAGTTGGATCAGCCTGTAGTGTGGTTTTCCACTTTAATTTTGGTGTGACTCCAAATCCAGACCTCCATGGGTTGATAAATTTGATTTACATTGATCATTTTTGTGTGATTTTGTTGTCAGCACATTCAACTATGTAAAGAAAAAAGTATTTAATAAGAATATTTCATTCATTCAGATCTAGGATGTGTTATTTTAGTGTTCCCTTTATTTTTTTGAGCAGTGTATTTTATTAGGTTGTCCAACTGTCATTTCAGACAATGCCTTTTTCTCCCCAATTTCGATCTTGTCTCATCGCTGCAACTCCCCAACGGGCTCGGGAGGCGAAGGTCAAGTCATGACACCGCCAAACCGCGCTTCTTAACACCTGCCCATTTAACCAGGAAGCCAGCCGCACCAATGTGTGGGAGGAAACACTGTTCAACTGACGGCCGAGGTCAGAATGTAGGCGCCTGGGCCGCCACAAGGAGTCCCTAAAGAGCAATGAGCCAAGTGAAGCCCCACCGGCCAAACCCTTCCCTAACCCGGACGATGCTGGACCAATTGTGCACCACCTGATGGGACAACCGATCACAGCCGGTTGTGATCCAGCCCAGGATCGAACCCAGTTCTGAAGTGACGCCTCTAGCACTGCGATGCAGTGTCTTAGACCACCGCGCCACTCGGGAGCCCCTCAGACAATATCTTAGATTCAGCTGAACACCAAGCTGCTTCTTGCGATTGAAAGTTTTCATGAAATGTTGCCTGTATTTGTGAAACAAATAAAAAAAGCTGCTATATATACAGCTAATATGAATAATTTAGTTTGAAATAAATTGAGCATGTGTGTGTGCATGCACGCAAACACACACAAACACACACAAACACAGGCACAGAGGCCTCCATTATGATAGACAGTGGTGGTGTGAGTCAATTTATGACTCTGTGTGTCACACAAATATGCCCACACATTCTGTGTCACCACTGTGTCTCTGTCTGGCATATGTGGTCTTAACTTCTTATGGCTGCAGGGGCAGTATTGAGTAGCTTGGATGAAAGGTGCCCAGAGGTGCCCATAGTAAACTGCCTGCTCCTCAGTCCCAGTTGCTAATATATGCATATTATTATTAGTATTGGATAGAAAACACTCTGAAGTTTATAAAACTGTTTGAATGATGTCTGTGAGTATAACAGAACTCATATGGCAGGCAAAAACCTGAGAAGAAATCCAAACAGGAAGTGGGAAATCTGAGGTTGGTCGATTTTCAACCCAGCCCCTATTGAATACACAGTGGGATTTGGATCTGTTTGCACTTCCTACGGCTTCCACTAGATGTCAACAGTCTGTAGAACCTTGTCTGATGCCTCTACTGTGAAGTGGGGCCAAAGGAGACAGGAATTAGTCAGGTCTGCCATGAGGTGACCATGCTCTGACCATGCGCGTTCACATGAGAGGGAGATCTGTTCCATCGCACATCTGAAGTCAATGGTATTCTCCGGTTGGAACGTTATTCAAGATTTATGTCAAAAACATTCTAAAGATTGATTCAATACATCGTTTGACATGTTTCTACTGACTGTTACGGAACTTTTAGACATTTCGTCTGCTTTTAGTGAACGCGCTTCCTGACTTTGGGTTTGTTTACCAAACACGCTAACAAAAATAGCTATTTGGACATAAATGATGGACATTACCAAACAAAACTAACATTTCTTGTGGAAGTGGGAGTCCTGGGAGTGCATTCCGACGAAGCTCAGCAAAGGTAAGTGAAGATTTATAATACTATTTATGAGTTTTGTTGACTGCACAATTTGGCGGGTAACTGTATGGCTTCCTTTTGTGGCTGAACGCTGTTCTCAGATTATTGAATATTGTGCTTTTGCCATAAAGCTTTTTGAAATCTGACACAGCGGTTGCATTAAGAACAAGTGTATCTTTAATTCTATGTAAAACATGTATCTTTCATCAAAGTTTATGATTTTTCATTTATTTTTTATTTTTTTATTTTACCGTTATTTTACCAGGTAAGTTGACTGAGAACACGTTCTCATTTGCAGCAACGACCTGGGGAATAGTTACAGGGGAGAGGAGGGGGATGAATGAGCCAATTGTAAACTGGGGATTATTAGGTGACCGTGATGGTTGAGGGCCAGATTGGGAATTTAGCCAGGACACCGGGGTTAACACCCCTACTCTTACGATAAGTGCCATGGGATCTTTAATGACCTCAGAGAGTCAGGACACCCGTCCTGATGAGTATTTATGTTATTTGACGTGGCTCTCTGCAATTTCTCCGGATATTTTGGAGGCATTTCTGAGCATAGCGCCAATGTAAAATKAGTTTTTTGGATATAAATATGAACTTTATCAAACAAAACATATATGAATTGTGTAACATGAAGTCCTATGAGTGTCATCTGATGAAGATCATCAAAGGTTAGTGATTAATTTTAGCTCTTTCTGCTTTTTGTGACTCCTGTCTTTGGCTGGAAAAATGGCTGTGTTTTTCTGTGATTTTGCGGTGACCTAACATAATCGTTTGTGGTGCTTTCGCTGTAAAGCCTATTTGAAATCAGACACTTTGGTGGGATTAACAACAAGATTACCTTTAAAATGGTATAAGAGACATATATGTTTGAGGAATTTTAATTATGAGATTTCTGTTGTTTGAATTTGGCGCCCTGCACTTTCACTGGCTGTTGTCATATCATCCCGTTAACGGGATTGCAGCCATAAGAAGTTTTAACAGTCCACGCAAAGCGTGCACAAAACTCAATCTTCCTAGTGATAGTGAAAAACATGATCCTTTTTCTCTTTCTATCCGTTTCCCCTGCTCAGTTCAGCGAACTGCGATAATTGTAGAACACGGTTCCCTAATTGGCGGGCCGCGGGTGGCTATATTGGCCCCCCAAGTTTTCTGAGCACCAAAAAAAAAAACGAAATCAGCTCCAAATGATTTTAATTTTGGAAATATGTTTACAAGTATTCTCAGGCATACTAGAGAGAAAGGTGATCGTATACAAATGTAAGCCAGGTTTGAAATGATTGTGTTTTAGTCAAACATTATATCTGTTCGGGCTTCTTGGTGTCAATTTGCAGTTTACAAATGATTTGTAATTATGTTCCGACCCCCCCACACCATCTGCTTAAGAAAACAGAAGCCTGCGTCTGAATCTAGTTGCTGATCCCTGTTGTGGAACATCTTCAAATTGTATGACATTGTGTCACAGAGAACATATGATTTACTTGCAGGAAATAACCAACCCCTTTGCACACATATCCTGGAAGATATATAGTGGGTGTATCTACAGACAAACAGATACTGTAGTAGTGTGTCTATACTGTACTGTAACCCACCACAAGAGCACTGAACACACACCTGTTTTCCCTTACACTACATACCAGAATCTTACTTACTTAAGCCAATAAAAACTCGTATTCTGTTTGAAATATTGTACTGTAAATGCATAAGCAATCAGCTCACAATTGTCCATCCTTAGTTCAAGAATGTTAATAATTTCCCACTCTGTGTTGAGGGATTGAAAATGTGTAGTCTTTCACAACAACAAACGTCTATTTGGGTTCTCTTTGATGAGCAACAGTTAAAAGGACTTTGTATGAATATTCGTAAGCATATGCAGGCCTATCTGACTGCAATGAGTGAAGGAATACCATTCATGCTACTGTTTTAGGAAAATGTATCAAGGAATTCCTTACTTTCCCTCTTTTCTCATATTTCTCTAAGTATAATCGCCTACACCAATAAAGATGTACGCTAACGTTCAGACATCTCTAGATCACAAAGATGAGACTTCCCATTTGCCATTACTGTTTCCAGCAACTCTTTTTGATTTCAGTTTCCAATTTTAAGAGCAAGATCTGAAACCGGGCAACTGTATCAGGGCACGATCCAAAACAATTAGCCAAACCAAGCCCATGACAGACACGTGAAGTTGTGTCGCTGGTGCTGTGAACACGACTAGTTTGCCTGAAACACAACTAGGCCTACACCCTGAATGCTCATAGTTCCTCTTATGAGTGACACGTTGCTTTCATCCCCACCTGACTCGAACATGGGCTCCCCAATGTGCCCATCCCAAGTCTGGGGTTTAGGCCTAACTCACGAGCCCCCTGTCACGACCATCATCACAGATAAAACAAAAGGCAGACAACCACCCACTATATTTCTTCTGATGTACTATCCAGCTGCCCACAGTGGGTTCTGTGTTGGCAGGGAAGAGCGAGAGTGTGTGTGTGTTTGTATGTGCGTCTTGGCAGGGAGGAGCGTGAGGATTATTGCCAGCCGAGGCTGAGGAAATGAAATATTTATATACTAGACTGACGCTCTGCTCAGCGGTGGCAAACAAAACCCCATTATATAGGATAGGGTTAGCACTGCTAGCCTGGTTAAACCACCACACTGAATGCCCCATCAATGGCGATACTGCTAGTCTAGTTTAACCAGTCTGAATGCTGCACTCAGTGGTGAGCCCTGAAGCACAAGCTCTATTGATGCATTTGTTTGTATAGCTGTTACGATATTGGTTTGAAAATGGATCAATTGTTTGTTTTTTTGTTCAATAATGGCCAAACCCGAAAAGGAACAAAGTGCAGCAAAACGAGATCATTCCAAGAGACCAGTCTGTTGGGTCAGAAATAAAAGGCCTTTGAAAATGGTTTCTAACTCTTCAGTGAGGGACCATGGATTGCTGAAAGGGCCGTATGCCGTGTCAACAGAAAGCTGCCTGGCTGTGCGTGGCAGCAGTAATGGGAGCTCTACTCTAACTCCAACCAAAGGTGTGACTGTGGTGTGTGGATGCTCGGCTAGTTAATCCCAATGCCGTAGAGAATGGAGGAGAGGGATTAACCCATGGTCCCTCACTGAAGAGTTTAACCCTAGCCTCCCCGAGGACGGTCCCTTTCTGAAGAAACCCCATGTTGAATTGGGGAAGAACGGGAACAGCCTTTCCTTCTCTCTCTCTCTCTCTCTCTCTGTTGGGGATCCCCTCTTCTTCATTGTCCCATCACGAAGGCCAGCTGTCATTGTCCTCGGGAGGATGAAGGGATGAAGGAGGAAAAGAAAGCATTGAAGGGTGCATCCATCTGTGTCTGTCTGTCAGCTCCCGGTGTGTTTTAAAGAGATGGACCCCCTCACTGTGGAACTCAAATGACTTCAGGGCAATAAGGGGGGGTCTAAGTTGGGGATCTAAGGGGGATCAAATGGCTTTATCACCTCTAAATGAGATGCAATTAGTCTTGATTCAGGTTTGTTTTCTTACAGCCATGACTGACTTTGTTCAAAAATGTAGATAATAAGACAGGGAAACTCCGGCATTGACATGACTAAGCATGGCCCATTGGCAAACATGACTAAACATGGCCCATTGACAAACATTAGTAAGCAAGTGCATGTCAACGTGTATAACGTGTCTAACTATTGCGTCATGCTTAGCTAAGTGATCTTGGTCCCATTGATTACAGGTTCAATACCAATGGGTGTTAATGCAGTGCAACGGCGCCAGGGTGGAACAATAACAGACTAGCCACGCGAAAGAGAACTGAACACTAACAGCTCTTTTGTGAAAGTGTGAAAGAGCCGTGTTTTCCATAGGCAGGTCAGGCGAGGTCAGTAGAGCTACGGGCATGGATCTGTATAGAACCAACTGACTTGTACAAATCAAATGAATTGTGTAGATATTAGGCTACGTTCCAATATCCATACCCGGCATTCCACTTCACACTTCCTACTGCGTGGTTTGCTAGTGTGGATTTCAGAATAGAGCAGAATCCTCTATAAGTCAGTCCCTGTGAAGAAGATATGTGTTGTATTAACTAGACTGACGTAAATGTGCCGTGCATCAGCAAATTGAATACCACTGACACTATCATGTAAACCGCTGTGAGATAGCTAATTCATTACAACAGAAGAATCTGAGAATCTGCCCAGTAACTATTTGACCAGACAGCATAATCCACTTTTTGAATTCACAAGAGAATATGTATATCAAATCAAATTGTATTTGTCACATGCGCCAAATACAACAGTTGTAGACCTTACCGTGAAATGCGTACTTACAAGCCCTTAACCAACAACGCAGTTTTAAGAAAATAGAGTTAAGAAAATATTTACTAAATGAACAAAAGTAAAACATTTAGAAATAAAGTATCACAATAAAATAATAATAATGAGGCTATATACCAGGGGGTACTGGTACTGAGTCAATGTGCGGGGGTACAGCAGTCGAGGTAATTTGTACATGTAAGTAGGAGTAAAGTGACTATGCATAGATAATAAACAGCAGGAAGCTTGTCCCCAGTGATGTACTGGGCTGTAAGCACTACCATCTGTAGCGCCGAGCAGTTGCCATACCAGGCAGTGATGCAAACGGTCAGGATACTCTCGATGGTGCAGCTGTAGAACTTTTTCATGATCTGTACCAAGGCCAAATCTTTTCAGTCTCCTGAGGGGGAAAAGACGTTGTTGTGTACTCTTGACGACTTTATTGGTGTGTTTGGACCATGATAGTTTGTTGGTGATGTGGACACCAAGGAACTTGGAACTCTCGACCCGCTCCACTACAGCCCCGTCGATGTGAATGGGGGCCCTGCTTTTCCTGTAGTCCACAACCTTCTCCTTTGTCTTGCTCACGTTGAGGGAGAGGTTGTTTTCCTAGCACCACACTGTCAGGTCTCTAACCTCCTCTCTATAGTCTGTCTCATCATTGTCGGTGGTCAGGCCTACCACCGTTATGTTGTCAGCAAACTTAATGACGGTGTTGGAGTCGTGCTTGGCCATGCAGTCGTTGGTGAACAGGGAGTACAGGAGGGGACTGAGCAAGCACCCCTGAGGGACCCCCGTGTTGAGGATCAGCGTGGCAGATGTGTTGTTGCCTACCTTTACCACCTGGGTGCGGCCCGTCAGGAAGTTCAGGATCCAGTTGCAGAGGGAGGTGTTTAGTCCCAGGGTCCTAGGAGAATATATGGAGAATATAATATGTTCATTAATATGTTCATTAATCATGTACCTTATGGCAGGCCTCCAAAGATGGAGAGACAGGGAGAGTGAGAGAGGAGCTGGCTGGGGCCACCGCTAGCTATCTCATTTAGACTGACTACACCTGTACTTTTTTTATGAGAGACTGAGAGGGGACGGCAACAACAGAGCCTCTTCACAGAGCTCATTCTTCTCACAGCTGTAGAGGACTGTTCTGTAGGTGGTCCCTTTCCCCACACACACCTGCTTGAATGTGGATAACCGGGCCTTCACCACGCTGTGCTGAGCAGAGCAGCTGCAGCACAATAGCAGGGCTGATATTTAGAGCTGGGTCTGACATCGTTTAACACCCATGCTTTAACAGTATCACTGCATGAAAGGTATTTGTGCGGTTTGGCCCCTGGCAGGTAATGTCAGCCGTATGCCATAGCCTTGTGGAGTTAGGCTAAGGCGGGCGATCAAAACACATTGCTGATAAGGCTAATGTTGGAGCTGATTGATGGCAATAGAGATCCAATAGAGATAATTCCACATATGTGACTGGCTCTGACAAACAGACGCTTGAGGGGGCAACATCTCAATGTAGATGTTACATTTCATCATAGTAGGCTGACCTAACGTGTTAGTAATGTGTGGTGGATGTCATGATGTGGTTGACTCAACTCGAGTGGTTAGGGGTTGGAGGGGGGTGTTCATGGCCACCTGTTTTCCCGACTCTGGTCACCATAGAGGTCTGTCTCGGTCTAAGCCCTGTGGCCCAGTGGGTGTTGTCCACACCCCTCCCTACCTGGAAGTGAGTTATACTGTCAGCAGCTTCTGTGAGTGGCCGGATCCTACCCTTTCATCCTGGGATGACGACTGAGAGGTCGGGAAAGACTGGGAGAGCATTCCCGGCTCCACCTCTCCACCCACTTTACAATCAACGCTTAGTCAATGAGCAATGGTTGGTCGTGGGACACATTGAACTTATCATGCTACTTCAATGGAAATGAACCTCCTATTTGTAGTGATGAGAGAGGTTAGCATGTCTTAGGCCTAGGTTTCTGCTTATGTTTCCGACATTTTGGCACGCTATTTTTTCGTCAACATCTCTATAATTGGATAAAGTACCTGTCAAAAGTTTGGATACATCTACTCATTCAAGGGTTTTTCTTTATTTGTACTATTTTCTACATTGTAGAATAATAGTGAAGACATCAAACTATGAAATAACACATATGGAATCATGTAGTAACCAAAAAAGTGATAAACAAATCTAAATATTATTATATATTATATATTTTTTATTTCTTCAAAGTAGCCAACCTATGCCTTGATGACAGCTTTGCACACGCTTGGCATTCTCTCAACCAGCTTCACCTGGAATCTTTTTCCAATGGTCTTGGAAATGGTTTCCAATGGTCTTTGAGCACTGCTTTTCCTTCACTCTGTGGTCCAATTCGTCCCATACCATCTCAATTGAGTTGAGGTCAGGTGATTGTGGAGGCCAGGTAATCTGATGCAGCACTCCATCACTCTCCTTGTTGGTCAAATAGCCCTTACACGGCTGGAGGTGTGTTTTGGGTCATTGTCCTGATGAAAAACAAACGATAGTCCCACTAAGCGCAAACTAGATGGGATGGCATATCGCTGCAGAATGCTGTGGTAGCCATGCTGGTTAAGTATGCCTTGAATTCTAAATAAATCACCGACAGTGTCACCAGCAAAGATCCCACACCTTCACACGTCCTCCTCCGTGCTTCACAATGGGAACCACACATGCAGAGATCATCCATTCACTTACTCTGCATCTCACAAAGACACGGCGGTTGGAACCAAAAATCTCAAATTTGGACTCATCAGACCAAATGACAGATTTCCACCAGTCTAATGTCCATTGCTTGTGTTTCTTGGCCCAAACAAGTCTCTTCTTATTATTGGTGTCCTTTAGTAGTGGTTTCTTTGCAGAAATTCGACCATGAAGGCCTGATTCACGCAGTCTCCTCTGAACAGCTGATGTTGAGATGTGTCTGTTTCTTGAACTCTATGAAGCATTTATTTGGGCTGCAATTTCTCAGGCTGGTATCTCTAATGAACTTATGCTCTGCAGCAGAGGTAACTCTGGCCCTTCCTTTCCTGTGGCGGTCCTCATGAGAGCCAGTTTGATCATAGCGCTTGATGGTTTTTGGGACTGCACTTAAAATTTTCTGCATTGATTGACCTTCATGTCTTAAAGTATTGATGGACTGTCATTTCTCTTCGCTTATTTGAGCTCTTCTTGCCATAATATGGACTTGGTCTTTTACCAAATAGGGCTATCTTCTGTATACCAACCCTACCTTGTCACAACACAACTGATTGGCTCAAACACATTAAGAAGGAAAGAAATTCCACAAATGAACTTTTAACAAGGCACACATGTTAATTGAAATGCATTCCAGAGCTGGTTGATAGAGCTGGTTGAGAGAATGCCAAGTGTATGCAAAGCTGTCATCAAGGCAAAGGGTGGCTACTTTGAAGAATCTCAAATACAAAACATATATTTTGATTTGTTTTACACTTTTTGGGTTACTACATGATTCCATATGTGTTATTTCATAGTTTGATGTCTTCACTATTATTCTACAATGTAGAAAATAGTACAAATAAAGAAAAACCCTTGAATGAGTAGACGTATCCAAACTTTTGACAGGTACTTTATCTAATTATAGAGATGTTGACTAACAAATAGCCTGCCAAAATGTCGGAAACATAAGCAGAAACGTAGGCCTAAGACATGCTAACCTCTCACCATTACCGATAGTTGTGGAGGTTAGCATGGGGTATAATTTTGACCCTCTGTAACTTTGTCACTCATCATTATTCATAATTAATTCTGGATTATCCGTAATCATGGTAGCATCCACATTAATGTGGAAGTGTTTAGAAACATATGCTATTCTTATTTATAATTAAAGTGACACAATACATTATTTACCATTAATTTCTATTGGGCACAAAATGATCTGAAACACAACCAAAACAAACTGCAAATGCATCCAACAAGTTTGTAGAGTCACATTTTACATTTACATTTAAGTCATTTAGCAGATGCTCTTATCCAGAGCGACTTACAAGTCACAGTGTCACGTTTGTCATATGAAGGAGACCAAGGTGCAGCGTTGTATGCGTATATTCTTCTTTTAATTAAAGAAAGAACACTGAACAAACTAACAAAACGAACGAAACGTGACGCTATATGAATAGTGCAGACAGGCAACTAAACATAGAATAAGAACCCACAAACACCAAAGGGAAATGGCTACCTAAATATGATCCCCAATCAGAGAACGACAAACAGCTGCCTCTGATTGGGAACCATATCAGGCCACCATAAACATACAAATACCTAGACAATACAAAACCCCTAGACAATACAAAACCCCTAGACAATACAAAAACTAGCGTATCCACCCTAGTCACACCCTGACCTAACTAAAATATAAAGAAAACAGAGATATCTCAGGTCAGGGCGTGACACACAGGCTTGATGTAGTCATTGTGTGCTAGGAATATGGAACCAAATACTAAACTTGATTACTATATTTATAAGAATCTTTAGGAGTGTCATTCATTTTGACCCCTACCTTTGAAATTCATTTCTTATTCTTTGTTCAACCAAAATCTTTTCTCTGAGCAATTGTATTAGTGTAAAATAATATAATTTCCCACTTTTTTGCATACAATATACTGTAGCTCAGTATTGGAATTATTTATTTTATACAGTCATTGTTGGTCTTTATCAAGGGTGTCAATAATTTGGGACTCGACTGTAGAGCGTATTTTCTATATTTGCGTATTAGGTTCGAGTGCAGAACTCAGATGTTTACTTTATCACGTGTAGTCGAGCGGTTGCGGATGGGTTATTAATAATTGTGGGCGGCTGCGGATGAACAAACAGCTGACCACTAGAAGGCGCGCCTCACACTTTGAAAACCTCCGCTCTACCTTTGCTCTCCCTTTTTGCTTGTTTTGTCACATAAACCGAAATTAGGCAAACGTGCTAAGATGTCATCAACCGGGAAATGGCGGTGGGATTTCTATCTATTGTTTAAATGATCGTACACCACAGAAAGACGATCAATATGCCTAATGCAACATGACAATCTATAAAATAACACATTTAAATGAATTGCTTCAACCTGCATCTATTCAACTTCAATAACATGCTCATAAAGTATCTCAGCCCCCTGCCAGCACAGCCCTGTGTTAGGCGACTAGTGTATGTGTGTTCCATGTGTCTCTGTGGATCAGACGTCCCAGGCCAGGGAGTGGGACATCACTAGTCTTCCTTATATGGGCTCGAGCAGGGCGAGCAGGGCGAGCAGCAGAGCCTGTATAACCAAGCCCTACTAACCCTGTCCCTTTTATTTACATGTGTGTATGTGCATGCATGACTGTGCGTGTGTGTCTGTGTGTGTGTGTGTGTGGCGGGCACCACTGTGGAAAATCTACCCTGGCTATCAGAGTTGCTGCTTTGATATATGTTCCAGGGATATACTATAAAGTCCACATACTTTGACTGTCTCTACTGTCTCACAGACAGCCATCTTGATTTATCATGTCATCTGTGCTGAGACTAACTGAACTTACTGAAGTCAGACAGCAGCAACAGTAGCAGCAGCAGTCAAATATGAGCTATGATTTGCCCCGTTTTATATATTTTTTCTCATAACCTGGGTGGTATTGTGAGAAATGTGTTTTTCGAACTGTCATTGTTTAAAGGAACTGTTTTATCAAACTATAATTCCCATAAAGCCATGCTTCTCCTCTTTCTAGCATCGTAGGCAATCTCACATAGCATACATAGCAGCTGATTTGTTCAGTTTTGTCTGTTTTTTGTTTTGTATCTAGCATTTCATGTAGTATGTACAGGCCATGTGAAATAATAATTTTCTATACGGTGTCAATATTAAGACAGTCACACATCCATGGAAGTTGGGTCAGAGTCACTGGCAGTTTGGACTTGGTGTCATTAACGCTTGAAGTAGGAGTCCTAATATGGACACCGTACTCCTGGTCCTGAGGGATTTTCTCTTCAGATTTGGCCATGTGACCACTTGAGTAAACATGTATTTAGAGGAGCGGTTGTAAGAACAGAACCCTTATTCAGACCAGCAGCAACACTAGGGCAGCAGACTCTGCAGTCTCCCCTAGCCTAGTCATCCCTTTAAATGTATCTCTACAACTCAACAGAACATGTCCTTTGATCCTACCTACATATTTTGCTCTGTGTCTTGAGTTTTCTATATCACTTTGCTCATTGTGTATTCATGAACAAGGTTCCATATCTTCCTGAGACCCAGCAATTCATTTTTTGTCCTCTCTAGTGAACATCAATTATTGGTCAATATCTCTGAGGCCATACAATCCACTGTATTAAGTCTTGTTATCCCTTTGAGAGGACATTCTGGGCTTTTCAATGATACAGTATCACGTGTGGGGGTGTGACCTTGATAACCTTTTCTTCCTGGTTCTTTAAAACATGGCTGCCGTCAAAATTAGCAGTGAAGAAGTGTGTGTAATTATGAATGATCATTTTTCTGAGTTTGATATTCAAATTGTTTCTAGTAAGTGAATATATCAGGAATAGTTAAGTCGTCAAGACTGTGTAATCATTTTTTCACATTAAATAATAACAAAATAAGAGCTTATCAAGAAATGTCCTCTGTAGTGGACACCCGGATGCCGTAACAATTTTTTTCACTGACTGTACCCATTGACTGTAATGACATTTTTTCTCTCACATTTACGTCCTGATGACAACTACAGAGGAGAATTTTGCACTTACAATAAAAGATAAATAACAATATATTTTTGTTCACCCCAAACACTTACGTTATATAAAAAGAAATACAAAGTCCCAAACTTTTTTTTTTCAGGTCTCAGGAGGATATAATAATCCATTATGTGATTCAATAATATGTATGGAATCACACATATTGTGTTTCTGGACATGCTCTTCATGCTAGGTAGCACAAAGTACACTTAGAAAAATGGCTAAGTCTCCCAGAGACAATATAACATGATTAAAGGCGTACTTTATAAGTGCAACACTAATGGGAACTTAAAGGTAACAGGATTGTGGTTCCGTTTTTTCAGTAGCAGCTCATTTCAGAGGCTTTTAGGGGATTTAATTGTCACTCACAGTTCCCAGACCAGTCTAGCCTGGGTCAATAAAAAATTATGTATGGTTTTCTGTAGAAATTAGTGCTCTGAGGAGTGTGTGTGTGTGGGGGGGGGCGGGGGTTTGGGTCGCAGGAAACTCACATCTATCAAACTAACAACCCTGTCCATTTAGGCTCTTGACAAAACACTACAGGACTCACTGAGTAATCGGATTGGTTGACACTGAATGCTGCTAAGGACAACTTTAGACTGAAGGACTAGTGTGAATGGAATGAGTATTCTGTATTATGGTAAGGCCTTCCCACCCAGCAAAATGTTGATGAAACGACGTTGAAAAGACAACTATGCCTGAAGTCCAATCTATGTTCGGTTTTGGTTGAAAGTGAAAGTTTAAAACACGCATTTTTCATGTCGTTGAAAAGACGACTTTACAAAGACATATTCGGTTTTGTTTGAACGTGAAAGTTGAAAATACCTATTTTCCAAAGACTTCAAAACAACTTATTTTCAATGTACTTGCAGCCAATACACATGGATTCAGTATAAAAAATGTCACGATTGTTGAAATGGACGGACCAAGGCGCAGCGTGATTAGAGTTCCACATCTTTTATTAAGTGAAACTTAATAAAAACAATAAATAAACAACGACCGTGAACTACATGTTGCTGAATGCACTCACACAAACAATATCCCACAATGCAGGTGGGAACAGGGACACCTTAAGTATGATCCYCAATTAGAGATAACGATAATCAGCTGCCTCTAATTGGGAACCATACTCAAACYCAAACATAGAAATATAAWCGACTAGAACACCCCCTAGTCACGCCCTGACCTACAACACCATAGAGAACCCCGAGGGCTCTCTATGGTCAGGGCGTGACAAAAAAAATGGTCTGTGAAAATGTTTATTAATCAAATCAAATTTTATTAGTCACAYGCCRAATACAACAGGTGTAGACCATACAGTGAAATGCTTACTTACGAGCCYCTAATCAACAATGCAGTTKAAAAAAAATAAGAGTAAGAATAAGAAATTAAATGAAAGTAACAAGTAGTTAAAGAGCAGCAGTAAAATAACAATAGTGAGACTACATACAGGGGGAAACCGGTACAGAGTCAATGTGCGGAGGCACCGGTTAGTTGAGGTAATCTACCTACATGTAGGTAGAGTTATTAAAGTGACTATGCATAGATGATAAAAACAGAGAGTAGCAGTGATGTAAAAGAGGGGGAGGTGGGGGGTCAATGCAAATAGTCTGGGTAGCCATTTGACTAGATGTTCAAGAGTCTTATGGCTTGGGGGTAGAAGCTGTTTAGAAGCCTCTTGAACCTAGAATTGGCACTCCGGTACCGCTTGCCGTGCGGTAGCAGAGAGAACAGTTTATGACTAGGGTGGCTGGAGTCTTTGACAATTGCAAATAGTCTGGGTAGCCATTTAACAATCATACACTGTATACAGTATCACTCCAGTATTTACATACAGTATTTCTTTACAACATTCAAGTGCTAATTATCTTTATTCCACTACTGAAGAAGCATGAATCAAATCATCCTACCTATTCATATTTCATATTTTGGACATCCAGCATGACAAAAGATACATTTTTAAAATTGTTTTATTTATTGAATATTTGAAACATACAATATACTTGCAGTGAAGCCGCTCAATTACTACATCATACCAGTCATCCAACAGATTCCCATTCAGAGCGACACACATAAGCATCCAGGGTCAATGCCCTGCTCAAGGGCATGTTGACCGATCTACCACCAGGCCAAAAAACGTGAACCCGAACCCTCCTAGATCCCCCCACAGTTCCCCAATAGTTTCCCCTCAACCATTTGAGACCCCTCCCACAGTCCCCCCCAGGGAGATAAATAAATAAACAATTAATTCCATTCCCCACCCCCCAATAAACCAACAACAAAGAGAATGAACTAAAGAGAAAAAAGGAAAGACAGAAGAAAACAGCAAAGAACAATGCAAAATAATAATACATTTAAAACAAAGGACATCAAGGACAACTGAAATCATAACAGCAATGCCAACTGTATATGTTTGTGTGCATGTCAGGCACTATTACATGTATGTGTGTGTTCTTGTATGTGTTTATTTGAATGAGAATGTGTGTATATGCATGTGTACAAACACCTGCACRGCATCAGCCTCAGGCAAACCGGCATTAGTTATAAAAACACTGCCACTTAGYGTCATTCAAATGTMCTTTTTATTATGTTTTATTTAGCCTTAAAAAAAAAACTTTTATCTTTGACCATCATTCTCTCTCACACACAGCAACTCCACTCCCACTTGTCTCCAATTCCACATACCAAACCTCAGCTTCCCTCAGCCCATCCCATCTATCTCTGCTGGCCACCCACTTCGGGTTTCTACGCAACGCATATCTTTCAACTATGCTGTGATGTTTAACATATTATTTCAATCTATCTAATCGAATAGAATCTACAGATTGCGAGTTGAAGATAAATACTTTTACTAAGAGTATTAGTATATTAGTAATTGACTGACCCGGTCTCTCCAGATCTCCTAACAGYACTATTTCTAGTGTCAATTTTAGATCTATGTTATGCATTTTCAGCCATTCCTGAACCTGAGACCAGAAACAGGCTACCTGAGGGCAATACCAAAATAAATRGTCTATTGATTCTGTATCCTCACAACAAAATCTGCAGATCTTCGATGATTTTATGCCCCAAATATTCAACATTTTGTTGGTGGCAAGAATTCTATATAATAACTTTAGCTGAAAAGCACGAAGTCTTGAATCTTGCRTTGTTTTATATATCAACTCATACACCCTGTACCATGGAATCGGGACATCAAAAATCTCTTCCCAACTATTTTGCAATCTGTATGGCAAAGATACATTTTTTTATTACTACATGCTTCACCATTAATTGAATTACTGCCAATACATATTAAGAAAGGGGATTGCATTCAGTTTTGATATGAACATTTCATGTAACATTTAGTAATCATTATGATTTATGCAACCAACAGGTAATTTATTTGTGCAAGTTTATATTTTGGGTTGGGCATTATATCTTATTCTTACTCCTTTAATCACTGGTATCAACATATTGATATTGAGACACTCCCCCACCACCATGCCCATGCGCCTCACACGCACTACGGTGCTCTCCAGGTGGCTATGCAATCCTCCCGGCATGCATTGCAGTAGCTCTGACAGGGGGAAGGACATCAGGGTCGTGATCATTAGGCACCAAACAGAAGAAAACTGACTTCAACAAGGCGGGACTATATGGACACRTCCCATAACAAAACGCTCATTGTTGGGTTTTTTCCATTTCTCAAATGAACAAATCCCAGAGGTGGACAGGTCTCTGATCGTRTGACATAATACCGTGCCGTAGTGTTGGGTGGTGTTACTTGAGCGTAGCTCCTGTACTGTAGCTCTGCATCACTCAGTAGCCCCACGTACAGCATCAGAGCCTGGTTCACATAGAGCTGCTGCTCCAGAGGGGGTTGGCCCCGTGGTTGGCCCACACGCACGCACACAGTCACACACACAGTCAACAACATTGTAATAAATACACATCATCACAACACTCACCTGTATCAGTAGTGGCCTCTCCCTGTCCTGAGCCAGGTAGCYTAGAAGAATCCTCCAAACACAAGTCTGGGAATGAAGTTGAAGACTTCAGCTATAACAGAGGCWTTTTCAATTCAAACAATGATAGACTGACTMCACTGATAGTACAGAATGAATGACTGACTGCCCAGTTCACCATCAGTTCACTGTTTCACCTCATACTTGTATTGGAGCAGMAGCAGTTTATGGGTGATCACAAACTGGGCCTTTTTGTTCTTCAAAACCAGGTTCGACCTCCGTCAGGCCCGGAGGAAAAAGAAGACTTACTTTACAAGAGAAAGAGATGGGACAAAGACAAACCGTTTTTGACACCTTTTGATAACTTCTAGCTATCTCCCSACCCCTTACCTGTTGACAGCCTGCACTGGCCCAGTGAGCACTATTTCCAGCCAGCACTTCCGGAACRTTCTCCAGCAGCTTCCAGCACACCCTCTGCCACACCATGTCTGAGCGTGTGYAGGAGGAGAAGAATAGGGGCCAGCACTTCAAACACTAAACCTGCAGAAAGAGACGCACAATTATGTAACTCTTCAGTGTTGCAGTTGACAATCATCAGTGCAGGAGGAACACATCATGTTGAATGCAGCCTAGCTTAGCACTGTGTCCCTGAACACAGTTCTTCCTCAGTGCATGGGCCACAAAAGTCAGGTAGCAGTCATTTCCATCTGGTAACAACACAGTGTATTGACAGTGAATGACATACAGAACAACATAAATGTTTGATGTAAACAGTTCAAGTTAAAAACAGCCATAAATAGGCCCATAATCAGAATGTAATATACTGCATTAAATAATTACCATCTTCTGCATTATATCAATTAGACATATAGATGGATGGATATACAAACCGGAGCCTGACAGGTTCTCTCTAGAGCAGTTATAGGATGTTTATAAAACCCAATAAAAAGCTTAGTCCCCCCCGCCCATAATCAAACAAGCATAATGGCAAAGTTAAGAGCTTGTCAGTCAAATATACTATAACCGAATCTATTAATTTTTCCCTCATACAAACACGTATTGTCCTCGTATCGTACACATATCGTACAGGTTACATACACAGGTTGGAGTCCTTAAAACTAGTTTTTCAACCACTTTGTGCATAACACAAGTAATTATCATTTCACTTATAATTCACTGTATCACAATTCCAGTAGGTCAGGAGTTTATATACACTAAGTTGACTGTGCCTTTAAACAGCTTGTAAAATTCCAGAAAATTATGTCATGGCTTTAGAAGCTTCCTTTGAGTCAATTGGAGGTGTACCTGTCGATGTATTTCAAAGCCTACCTTCAAACTCAGTGCCTCTTTGCTTGACATCATGGGAAAATCAAAATAAATCAGCCAAGACCCCAGAAAAACTATTGTAGACCTCCACAAGTCTGGTTCATCCTTGGGAGCAATTTCCAAACGCCTGAAGGTACCACGTTCATCTGTCAAGCAGTAGTACGCAAGTATAAACACCATGGGACCACTCAGCTGTCATACCGCTCAGGAAGGAGACGCGTTCTGWCTCCGAGAGATTAATGTACTTTGGTGCGAAAAGTGCAAATCAATCCCAGAACAACAGCAAAGGACCTTGCGAAGATGCTGGAGGAAACAGGTACAGTATCTATATCCACAGTAAAACGAGTCCTATTTCAACCTGAAAGGCTGCACAGCAAGGAAGAAGCCACAGCTCCAAAACCGCCATAAAAAAAGCCAGACTACGGTTTGCAACTGCACATGGGGACAAAGGTCGTACTTTTTGGAGAAATGTCCTCTCGTCTGATGAAACAAAAATATAACTGTTTGGCCATAATGATCATCGTTATAAAAAGGGGGATGCTTGCAAGCTGAAGAACCCCATCCCAACCGTGAAGCACGGAGGTGGCAGCATCATGTTGTGGGGGTGCTTTGCTGCAGGAGGGACTGGTGCACTTCACAAAATAGATGGCATCATGAGGTAGGAAAATTATGTGGATATATTGAAGCCACATCTCAAGACAAGGAAGTTAAAGCTTGGTCGCAAATGGGTCTTCCAAATGGATAATGACCCCAAGCATACTTTCAAAGTTGTGGCAAAATGGCTTAAGGACAACAAAGTCAAGGTATTGGAGTGGCCATCACAAAGCCCTGACTTCAATCACATAGAAAATGTGTGGGCAGAACTGAAAAAGCGTGTGCGAGCAAGGAGGCCTACAAACCTGACTCAGTTACACCAGCTCTGTCAGGAGGAATGGGCCAAAATTCATCCAACTTATTTTTACTAAGCTTGTGGAAGGCTACCTGAAAAATTTGACCCAAGTTAAACAATTTAAAGGCAATGCTACCAAATACGAATTGAGTGTATGTAAACTTCTGACCCACTGGGAATGTGATGAAATAAATAAAAGCTGAAATAAATCATTCTGTCTACTATTATTCTGACACTTCACATTCTTAAAATAAAGTGGTGATACTAACTGACCTAAGACAGGGAATTTTTACTAGGATTAAATGTCAGGAATTGTGAAAAACTGGTGTAAGGTGTATGTAAACTTCTGACTTCAACTGTATCTAGATACGTATCGGATTGTCCTGAAAGGGAAAGATATATGGTATATTGTGGTTTGGAATGAAAACTTTTCAAACTATTTTATGTCAGCTACATATTGTCCTACATGACTACAAAAAGTATGTTTAACAGTTATGCCACTGGTATGAAAATCAGCAATATAGTGTAGTGCATCACAGCCTAACATAACTCTAGTAAGGAGAATGCACAGCTCTCTCATCTTGAACTGTATTTGCCAGTGAGTGAGCACAAACTATGAAATAACACATATGGAATCATCTCATAACCAAAAAAATCTAAAGATATTGTATATTTGAGATTGTTGAAAGTAGCCACCCTTTGCCTTGATGACAGCTTTGCACACTCTTGGCATTCTCTCACACAGCTTCATGAGGAAGTCACCTGGAATGCATTTCAGTTAACAGGTGTGCCTTGTTAAAAGTTCATTTGTGGAATTTCTTTCCTTCTTAATGCGTTTGAGCCAATCAGTTGTGCTATGACAAGGCAGGGGTGGTATACAGAAGATATCCTCTATTTGATAAAAGACCAAGTCCATTTTCCACATTTTTAGTTCCAACCAAGTAGGTGAACGGATGATCTCCGCATGTGTGGGTCCCACCGTGATGCATGGAGGAGGAGGTGTGATGGTGCTTTACTGGTGATACTGTCTGTGATTTATTTAGAATTCAAGGCACACAGCCAGCATGGCTACCACAGCATTCTGAGGTGATACACCATCCCATCTAGTTTGTGCTTAGTGGGACTATCTTTTGTTTCAACAGGACAATGACCCAACACACCTCCAGGCTGTGTAAGGRCTATTTGACCAAGAAGGAGAGTGATGGAGTGCTACATCAGATGACCTGGCCTCCACAATCACCCGACCTCAACCCAATTGAGATGATTTGGGATGAGTTGGACCGCAGAGTGAAGGAAAAGCAGCCAACAAGTGCTCAGCATATGTGGGAACTGCTTCAAGACTGTTGGAAAAGCATTCCTCATGAAGCTGGTTGAGAGAACGCCAAGTGTGCAGAGCTGTCATCAAGGCATAGGGTGGCTACTTTGAAGAATCTAAAACATAAAATATATTTTGATTACTACGTGATTCCATACGTGTTATTTCATAGTTTTGATGTCTTCACTATTATTCTACAATGTAGAAAATATAAAACATTAAGAAAAACCCTTGAATGAGTAGGTGTGTCCAAACTTTTGACTGGTACTGTAAAAGTCAAGGGGTCTGAATACTTTCCGAATGCACTGTATATATACACACTTCACATGCGACTCGTAATAAGGCTAAGAAATTAGCCTATTAAAAGGTTTTTCTGACTTCATAAAGACGATTAAGATATACAAGGAAGCATTAGTCAATGAGTTGACATTGACTAGCAAAAATTGGTCTGAGAACTGTCTAAATCACAGGCAGATATTTAATTAACATTGTACAATGAATGTATTCACATACAAGGCATGAAGCTTAACTTACAAAGCAAAACAAAGATCCAAAGGTTAACTTAGAAGACAAAGCATTAACAAAGAGATGCCTATTAGGCCAGAGGCCTAGAAGCATAGGAAATGAAAATTGATCATGCAACCTTCCTCCATGGACTGAATACAAGAGAGAGAGCAAAGGCATTTAATTCCATTTATAACATCTGAAGGCGTAACCTTTCAACCCAAAACCAACCACCATTGACCAATCAAACGATACCAAGCTTACAGTGTAACCAGCATCTAAAAGCTTGTGTGAGGGATGAGMCCAATGTAAATAAGACAGAATTCCTGAGTGGCTCAGTTGGTAGAGCATGGCGCTTGCAACGCCAGGGTTGTGGGTTCATTCCCCACGGGGGGACCAGGATGAATATGTATGAACTTTCCAATTTGTAAGTCGCTCTGGATAAGAGCGTCTGCTAAATGACTTAAATGTAAATGTAAGACAATACAATCTCTCTGCATAGAGTAATTCAGAGTTCACCCTGTACAGATAGATACATGTAACTACTGAGGTCATACATAGCATCGGAGTTATCCTCAGTGAACAAGTTTCAGATAGAACAATGCTATATGATCTATGTTTGGTATCTATCACAATAGTCAGTGCTCTGGATACTGTTACATAGACATACATTTTGGCCCTTCAGAGGGGGAAGGGCTGACTAGTCCTTGGGCATTGTCCAATTGGACCATTTTCCATGCAGCTCCAGGTGACAGAGAGCACATTCATTCGGGCCAAGCCTACACGTGTGTGAGACAGGGCTTCAGACAGACAATAACGTCATCAGTGGCATGTGTCAGCGGAGGGTCATTGATGCCAGACAGACAGTGAGGGCCAAGGCACCAATTAGCAGAGCAGACCTTTACAAAGTCAACACATTTTGACAAATGTAGACAGAGCCATGGTGACTATAGATGATGCATCTAAGACTATGCAAAAGTATATCCCCTGCTATGTCTGGCCTGGGGGTTCAGTTTCTCAGGACTGTTCTCAATATGTGTTATTTGATATTACAGGGATCTGTCATTGTGTTGTGATAAATATGATATTGATTCAATATTAGTCTGATTTCACACATGGGCCTTTGTTTATCACAATCAGATTGGACTGTAGGCTATTTACTAATGCAATCGAGATGATGGCTTTTCCCATTTTCACAAGCTACAACAACACTAAGGTAATTTCCCGTGAACAACAAAAGTGAATGTGACCAAATAATTCAAAGACAGATCTCCATTAGGCAAAGGAGAATTCTTCTCATCCATTTTGACGAAGCTGGATTCACGAGCTCCATGCTGATGTTCTTTGATTGGGTGGTTGGGGTGGAAGGTGGACTGGAGAGAGAGAAAATGAGAGCTTGTTTCTTTGTGCAGAGTGGTGGTTGGGCAGTCAGTCTAGGCAAGCCAGTTAAATGCATACAGCAGGGTGGGCGCCCTGGGGGTGTCTTGGTAATTGCTGGCGAGTCATAAAGGGCAAATAGAATGTTTACACTACCCTGGGGTCACCAGCATCATGTGTGCGCACACACTAGCATCATGAGCACCACCCAGCTAACACATTTCTGTTAGTTCTTCTGAGAACCTTTTTAGCATGTTTTGGCATAAGATTTAGGAGAACATTCCCTTACTGTCAAACAAAACATACCCAGAACGTGGTTACCATGTTCTTAGAATATGCAATATTAATGTTCTAGAAACATTTCATGGGACATTGCAAGAACATTCATGTGTCCAGTTCTCTCTGGGTTAGGAGAATATTCCRTCAACATCCCACCAACATACGCTTTGCCTAGTTAAATAAAAGGTTAAATAAAAATAAAATACACAGAACATGGTTGCCATGTTCTCAGATACGTTTTTTGAGAACATGAAATGTGTCTAGAGCATTAATATCTTATATTCTGAGAAAATGGCCACCATGTTCTGTATATGTTTAGTGTGACATTGATGGAGCAATATTCTCCTAACCCACTGAAACTGGACACATATTAATGTTCTTGCAACATTTATGAAACGTGTCAAGAACATTAATATATTATGTTCTGAGAACATGGCAACCATATTCTGTGTGAGTTCTATTTGACATTAAAAGAGATAGTCTCTTGGAAACATTCCCTGCAAATCACGGGAACATTCCTATGAAAATGTTAGCTAATGACCCGAGACTATTAAGTGAATGTTCTCTAAAGTTGTGGGAACGTTTGTTGCCAGCTGGGCACTCTCCAAAAGCTCCTGAAGATTTGCAGTGGGGCCCACTGTTTTTGTTATCCCGCTTTAAAAGCTAATTAGCCTTTCACCGTATCCCCATTTAATGCCTTCAGTACATGTCCATGTTTATATAGCTTGTAGAGGCTATCATTGCCACTGAGTAGTCTAAGAGAGGGTGTCATGTTAAAGGGGAATTTCACCCTGGCTCTGCCACGCCATACAGTCATTACTATATTAACAACATTCAAGTTTTAGTATAAACATCACAATTATCTAAACCATAAGCTAGCACAAGCACATTTTTATTTCACTGCTAGAATCRGGAAGTTTCAACACCCTGTGTATTCGTCTGCTTATAGTGAACCACAAAGTCCGGCATTCATAGCGAATGACTGGCTGTGCTAATTACAAACAAGTGTGTAAATGAGTTATCCTTCACCAGATTCAACGCAAATCCATTTCGACGACAGCTGAGAAGTGATGCGACACCATAATGTTTTTCCCGCTTCACAACAATACAGAAGATTCTCTATTATAGGGAACCAAACATTTCCTAGCTTGCTAGCCTAGCTGGGTAAGTTAGCTAGCTAACGTTACAGTCCTGCATTGAACTCTGACAGCCATCAGCTAAATCATATAGCTATCTTTTGATATACACACTGTCAATCAATTTCGCCTATGCTATGGTAGTCGATGCTAGACTGGTAGCTAGCTACCTTCAGCAGAGTAAACATGTTTGTTTGTTCGGTCTACCTTTAACTGACGTAAGCTAGCTAATGCGACCAAATAAAGAGTATCTCAATTTGGTGGCCATCTATTCCATCCTTGTCTGGAAAACACTGTTACTAAAAATAGAATTGTTGATATAGCTAACGCACTCTCTCTGTGTGTTGATAGCAATGATGAATGTGTATAAATCATGTATGATTGGTTCTCAGCCATTCTCAGCTAGCTAGCAATCTTGCTGCCAATTTAGTGATGCTAGTTAGCTAACAGCAAGCTGACAATATTGAAATGCTTAGCTAGTCAGTCTAAGAGAGATCAATACAATTAGTGGGGTGGTTAAAATGGTGTATTGTTGTGTATTTTGTTGTAGATGGTACAGAATTTGATTCCACCATCATGCGCTTCCAACTCCTAGCTCTGCACAAGGTTTAGGTAATTTGGCCCAAATATTTCAAGCCGACGGCTAAGGTAGCTCAATTTATAGTAAGCATGGTATAAATATGAAACCATGTTTGCATGCTTTCTGTTTGTGTTATGGGGTTACAGGTGGTTAGAGGTAGCCTGAGGACCATAGAGTACCTTCCAGACCATGTAATCAATCTGCCCCTCTTCTCTTTTTACCTTTTTATTTTTGTAAAACTCAGGCTATATGGAGTCATTCCACAGTGCCCTGCTGAAAAATACCCCAATCTGCTGAAAAATACCCCAATGCGGGGGCATTTTGGGTACACAAGCATGAGGGGGTGGACATGCGGTTATGGAGCACAACAAGGTTGTGGGACAGAAACCAGCAAGGGACACTGAAAGATATAAAAACAAGACTACAACAGTAATGACACAACCACCTCAGTATTCTCTCTGCAAATTCTCAAAACACAATACAAAAATGTCTACAAAATTCTCCTGCAAAGGGCTACGGTTGACAATAATGATCTGTCAAAGTCAATGGGCTGGGGGAGGTTACAGACAGTACTTTTTTGTTGTGCAGGGTTGTGCTTAGTAAATTAATTGTTGTGTATGAGAACGATCGAGATGCCATTTCTCCTCAATCTCCCATACACAACAATTCATACTGTGTAAGAACTGCCTTCCTAAGACTTTCCACACATTCTATAGCTCTTCACTTACTGTAGTTGACTGATCTTTCCTCTCAAAAGCAGCTCCCAATGTCCCCTCATTGTCCCTAAACAATACGCTTGCCAGTCCCATTCGGTTGATACCTTTACCAACAAAAGCATGTCGCCCTACGTCGCTTCCATCAAACAGATGCTTCAGATTCAGATCTCAAATCTAAAATACAGGAGAGTCTACACTATTTAATGCTAACTCAAGACAACTGGGTATTCAACAACAAATATGGTAAAGGTAACATACAAAAAAATTATTGTATGAACAGTGTGATACAGTTCAGTGTGTCTCAGGTGTAGAGACACACAAGTGCAGAGAACTGTAGTAACAGATGTGATTTACCCAAATATTTTTGCTAACATCTTGTCTATTTCAAGTCTTCTTCTCATTGATCGAGATAGGTGGGTGTCCACCCCAAAGTGCTGCATGTCATGATGACAGACCTTTCTCAATCAATAAGTCAGAAGACTTGAAATAGACACGAGGGCATTGCCCTTGTTTTTTTATTACTTTCTGGAGCAAAAAAAGTATTTCTTTTAAAAACAAAGCATTTTCTAAATTCAAACTGACCCCCTGCAACTGGAGACATTTTATGAGACTCCTGTTTCACCGAATTGAGGACGAAGACGGCATTGCTAAGGTTGGTAGAAAATTCTCAGTGCTGCAACAAACAGTACCTATCCTGTAACTCCTAGTAATGGATGCCAAAAATCTTTGGTTAAATCACATTATCTAGTGTAACAATCTGTCGCTAAGAGAACTGGTAATGAGCAGATGATGGGAGAGGTGGCCATGATGAAATTGCCTTACCAAATAAACATACAGTAAGTTCAGGGAATACTTGTAAAGCTGTGGGAGGAGTGTTGTCCTGATCAAACTGCCATTCAGCTCCTCATGAGTCATCTGCCTGAAATCCAGCAAAATGTCTAATACCTCGAGGGATTAGTTCACGGGATGCAGTTCTGCTACAATGACACACGCATGCAAAGGAATTCAGTATCTAGAATCCACTCCAGCAAGAGGTCCAGGCAGCACACGGTATTATACTCTATTGTACAGTTTGAACGACAGTTGAACCGTGCCAGCATAACATCAATATTAGGGTAGACTAGTTGAACATGCAAATATGTGCACAGGCACAGATATTACATTTGCAACAGTATCTAGCCTAATATAAATAAATATGGCATAACCCTTAACCTTTGCAGTTGATAGACCGTACACATGAGCCTAGGTAGGTAGGCAGACAGTATCTACCGACAGCCATGTCTGTCTATCAGGCATGCTTAGGCAAATATTTTGAGTCAAACCAGCTTCCTGTCTATTTCATCCAAGGTCATAATCATAACCAATTTCAACCCTCATCAATGATGTTACATTGCTAGCTAGTAAAATGATTTACAGTTGCTGATGTTACACGTTTGCTAACAAGTTACTAACGTGAGGCGTGGCGCATAAGAAGTTAGCAGGCGCGAGGCTAACTAGCTAGCCAACTCCAGTCATGTGCTAACRTTTGCTGGTAAACCTAGTTTAGTTGGCTGGTTGTAATGTTGTAGCTTGCTGTTCAGTAGCTAGCCAAATATATGACAAAAAGACAAGAGGTTTTACAATTAAGATACAAAAGTAATCCGATTGTAAAACTTATATTTTTAGTCATCGATATGGCTATCGGTAGTTGTTAAGCTGGCTAACTTAGCTAGCTACATAGCTAGCTATGTTAGCAAACAGAAAAATTACTTAATTTCCCCCACTGTAACACAGAAGTATGTTGGCCAGCAATACACAATAGTGTTTCAGTAGATAAACTAAAGTTAGCTAGCTAGCTAGGTGGCTTGCAGGAAAAATAACTTAGCTAGGTGCACTATTTCTCATCAGYCCTCTCGGTGCTGGCACCAGCTGTATCTGAGCTTCTAATTTTAGCAAAATCCAACTCTTTGTTTCRAATCCTCTTTGCTATATTCCAGTTGAAACATGTATGATTGAAAGTCATAATGTACAGTGCATTCTGAAAGTAATCAGAACCCTTCACTTTTTCCACATTTTGTTACGTTACAGCCTTATTCTAACATGGATTTAAAAAAAATCTGCACACAATACCCCATAATGACAAAGCAAAACAGGTTTAGAAATTTCTGCAAATGTATTAAAAACAGAAATACCTTATTTACATAAATATTCAGACCCTTTGCTATTAGACTCAAAATTGAGCTCAGGTGCATCCTGTTTCCATTGATCATCCTTGAGATGTTTCTACAACTTGATTGGAGTCSACCTGTGGTAAATTTAATTGAAAAGACATGATTTGGAAAGGCACACACCTGTCTCTATAAGGTCCCACAGTTGACAGTGCATGTTAGGGCAAAAACCAAGCCAAGAGGTCGAAGGAATTGTCCGTAGAGCTCCGAGACAGGATTGTGTCGAGGCACAGATCTGGGGAAGGGAACTAAAACATTTATGCAGCATTGAAGGTCCCCAAGAACACAGTGGCCTCCATCATTCTTTAAATGGTAGAAGTTTGGAACCACCAAGAATCTTCCTAGAGCTGGCCACCCAGTCAAACTGAGCAATCGGGGGAGAAGGGCCTTGGTCAAGGAGGTGACCAAGAACCTGATGGTCACTCTGACAGAGCTCAAGAGTTCCTCTGTAGAGATGGGAGAACCTTCCAGAAGGACAACCATCACTGCAGCACTCCACCAAGCAGGAATCTATGGTAAAGTGGGCAGGCGGAAGCCATTCCTCAGGAAACTCCTGCTTGGAGTTTGCCAAAAGGCACCTAAAGGACTCTCAGACCATGAGAAACAATACACCGGAAGCTGTCATAGGGTATATCATTCAGCGTGTGAAGCCCTGACCTGCCTTCCTCGTGGGCAATTATGTGTGAAACACATCTCACTGTCCTAGAAATGCTTCAAACATGATGAAAACAAGCCCAGATTCTGCCAGGGTGAAATTCCCCTTTAAAGCAGTGGAGTCCATTTAGCTGGTATGTCTGTCAGACTCACCGATTTGACTCTTACAAGTCATAGAAAAAAATGCAAGACTCCCACTCACAATTAAAGCTGACAATTGTGTTATTCTTTGTAGATTAGTAGTGGAACGTTTTGGCCCTCAAGGTCTTTATTAGAACCATCCAACCAACCAGAATTATTGACTGAAAATCCTGAGCTATGGTTCTCATCTAGCATTCAACACATCTCAGCTGCATTCTAGTCATGGAATAACAATATGCTGTAAATGATGTATAAGACCAGGATCAACTGATCAACATCCTGGTCATACACTGAAGATGAGGATCCTGCTCATGAATTAACATTAGAATGACCGCAGGAAAACAAGCTCTTGTCATGGAGTCAGCTTAATGGGGATCCTAATAAAATAAAATGTTGTCTACCTTATATCTAACTGTTGATGTTGTTTGTCATGTTCTTTCCCACCATGCCCTCCCACTGGGCACAGACATTAATTCAATGTCTATTCTACGTTGGTTCAACGTCATTTCATTGAATGTTGATTCAACCAGTGTGTGCCCAGTGGGCTGGGGCTGCTGACCCCTGATGACCCCCAGGCTCTGAGTTCAGTCTGTGGTGAACCGTGGGTCTCTGAAATGAGGGCACGCCTTCCTGCCCTCCCTTCCTGGCTGGCTGTGAACTACCCAGACACCCCTAGGGCATGTTGGAGACAAACTACCCGCCACAACAAAACCAAAATTGGGTTCACAGCTCTCAATGCAGAAACCACAAGCCCTAGCCTTGCCATCAGGGAGACTGTTGAGCCTTGTGGTTAACACAGTCATTTAATAGTGGTTTAACTTTTGTTTTGTTGAGTGTCCGTGTGAGTGATAATAGCAATAGGCCATATATAATGTAGAACACACATGCCTCTCTGACATGCAGAATAGGGGAACACATCAGCTCTCTTCTTTCCGGACCCTTCTCTCACTCCTGGGCCCCTGAGCTCCTGTCAGTTTCAGATTTATACCGCCTCCAGTAGATTCCAACTGACAAAACCAACGGCCGTTTTACCTGACATGTTAAATGCAAGGGGAGAAAGTCCTCTGGGGTTTGGCTATAACTCTGAAAACGTCTCTCCGCTCTTGATTGATGTTCTATGCAATATCACATGCAGGCAAATTATGTGAGGTTAGAGACTTTTAGAATTAAAAAGCAATTTGTATTTAATCAAAATGTAGGCAATGAATTGAATGTTTCTACATGAGCTTTGGACCTATTTGTAGTGTTAGAATGATCTTGTTTCCTGCACCAAGTTGCTGTTCTTGGCAGTAAACAACTTGCAGCGTCCAAACCAAAGTCTGTGGTTGTAATCTTTTTTTCCCCCCCACTCTCACTCCAAATTGGCTTTTGCGTCAGCTTAGTCTCAGCCTAAGCACACCCTCCAGAAACTCCACAGGTTTAAATGTTGTTTTGGATGAACAGAAGAGAAGACCCCTCTTTAAAATTTAACAGTCTTTAATTGTGGGCTGTCTGTATCCCAAATTGCACCCTATATTACCAATTTCAGGCACTACCTTTGGCCAGGGCCAATAGGGCCACTAGTAGGGAATAGGATGCAATTTGGTTACGCATGCCATGCTCCAGAGATCCCTGGTGGGATAGCAGCGCTGCTTCCCACCACAACAAAGTGAAGCACCATGGGAGGGTACCCCTTCGATTCCAGGCCAAGACTCTGGGAGCTTTACTGGGCTAGAGCCAGACATCCACTGGTAATGGAGCTGTGAATCATATCAAGATCCTGCAAGAGAGGGGAATGGAATGAAATGGATTTCAGACATTCCACATCCAGCTTTTCCAATGTTCTGTGGATGGGTAAGCACGACTGCTGAAGTCACAGAGATAGAGAAAGAGAGGGAGCGAGAGAGAGAACGAAAAACAGAGCTGTGTAGTATGTCTGCCATAGAGAGATATGGCTACAGCACAGTGTTACTGTAAGAACACATGAATAGCGGACTCCGGTAACCTGCAGATATAACAACTTAGAGTATATAAAATATTTCTCTCTTCATACTTTATGAATCAGACCTGTGAATCAGGCCATCTAGGAAATAATGTATGCCCGCCATGTAGAGACTTAGGCTAGTAGCTACGGTACACGCTGTTACTGTAAGGCTGCTAGACTCAAACAGTGGCCTCCAGTAATCCGCTGAGAGAACAGAAGTATTTATTTCACTTCTGCTGCGTGAGAATCATCGAGACCATCTAGAGAAAAAAAGTGCCAACGGGAGAGTTGTTTTGAAACCTGGCCCACGTCAGGGTTACCTATGTGGCGCCTGAATCTCACCCCCCACCTGCCGTCAGTACAGGCGTGCAGCACATCTCTCTGGCGTGGAGGTGTATACTGTGATCCCTGCTCCCATAGGGGCGGCCCCAGGACCAGGAGCATGGTCGATACCGGCATGCATGTCCACATAGGGGCGGCCCCAGGCCCAGGAGCATGGTCGATACCGGCATGCATGTCCACATAGGGGTGTTCCTAGGCCATGTTAGACACCAACACAGATATCCATGCTCACAGTGAGAGCATAGAGGTAGGGAGAAGAGACTACCCTGTCTGCTGACAGTGATAATGTAAATGTCATCACTACACGCTAGTGGTGAATTACAAACAAATGACCACATTAATGAACCAATAAGGCATGAGAACCCGGGGATTATAGTGCGATAACTCCCAATTAAGAGCTGTTCTTAGACCCGAGGCGAAGCAAAGGGCTGGGAAACAGCCCTTAGGAGGGAGTTATCACACGATAATTCCCAGATTCGAGGGCCTTATTGATTTTATGAAACGGTTGTATATAACATAACAAAAAATATATTAATGACATGTTTTCATTCAAACATAATTTTAATGAGTAAATTTGTTTTATTTCGTCCTTCCACCAGACGATATAGTACGGGCAAAAGCCAGTTGTTGGTTCTGAAGTTGCTAACCATACCGGCTGGTCGTAAATTCTATTCTCATGTTTTGACCTAGTCGTTCATTCCATTTATTCCACGTTGCAATGCTAAACAAATCATTGGCATGTAGCAGGCTAGCAGAGTTTTAATGATGACGAGAGACAAGAATTTCAATAAATAGGAAACAAGAACTTCAGCAAATAATGATTTAACAAATAATTTATAAATAGGCAACAATTGTCAAGTCAATATGATACAGTAGTTATGGAGGATAGCTAGGCTAACGTTACTGCTCCTTTGCTAGCTAGTTAGCCAATTTAAGCTAAGACACAATCACATCAAGCAGCTGAAATGACCGAAAACTAGGTGCATTTTCGTTTGTTTTACCTTTGTTTCCATTGCCAATCCCTTGGATATAGCATTATAATGATCCTGATAAATGAATTTGCCTGGATCAGAGAACCTGTCAATCTCGTCACGTTCATATGTACTGACATGGTGGAGCTTGCAACAACAACAAAAAAATGCTACATGTTGCACAGGTCAGATAGACAGACAGCGAGGCTTATATTACCCCTGCTGTACCAAACCAAATGTTAGGCAAGAAGCATGGGGAAATAATGTCTAGACTTTTTTTACAAGGGGAGATTAAGTTTATGAATGCCTGGCTGGGCTGCGGGACAGTGGATGCACATTGATACTTGAAATGGCATCAAGGCATTTCCGTTAATTATCGAGGATCAACATGTACCGTTTTTATAAGCTTGATCTATGGATGTCCTCACTGTTCTGACGAGAAGACAATTACGGGGTTCTGAGATGTACTTCTTGTTTGTTTGTATATTTCATTTATTCTATTTGTTCACAAAGACAATTTCGTCACTATACAATCAACTTATTTGAGTGAGATAAGGGCAAACACCTACATTCACTTTACCGTCCTTTATTCTCTGATTGCTTTCACATGCACGCAACATCACCTCAATTGACTGCAATGGCTGATGTCATCAATGCATGGCTGCAAGCTTTGCGGAACTCCTGGTCTCTCTAAGAATCAAGTTAGAATGGGACATTCAGTACTTCTACCTGGCATTCGTCTGACCTGAGCTGACTGTAGGTATGCTCTGGGACAAATGTACAGAGACAGGCAGTCCAGCGCATAGAAGTAGAACAACTGGATTGGACAATCCAATTCAAGTCGATGTTCTGTGACGATAGGCTTTATCCATTCTAATTCTATTTCTTTGTGACCATGATGGCAGAGTTCGTTTGCCCTGTGGTGTGGGACATTCAGCCAAGCCATCACTAGTTCCTGTAAGTGCTGTGATGGTGATGACACATGAGGCTGCAGTACATTCAGCTCAACCATCTGGAGAACTAACTGCAGGAACAAACACAGGCAGGATAGATGGACGGACGTGCAACGGCATGTCAACTGTTTCCATGAACAACAACTGTTTCCATGAACACCCAGTCAGTCCCTCAGATCATTGAATGTCACCGCCGGTATAGTGATGATCAAAGGTTAAGAACATCTGAGGGATCATTCGTATGATACATGGGAAAAAGGGAGTAAGTCAAGACAAAGCAATGACGTGATAGATGCCAGACAAATTCCTTAATAAGACCAAGAAGCTGAAATGAAATGACTGTCCACGTCTAAAAAAACACTAGCAATGAAGAAGCGAAATTCCATTGAACATTAAGTTTATTCTGTGTCTGGGAAACCAGCCCCAAAGTCTGAACAGCATAGTTGAAATTGGGATTAGATCAATTAGACTGTAAATGTCCATTAACATGTGTAGAAAATCCCCTGTATCATTGCCTGTACAGCACCTTGCTGTGATCAGGAATGCTGGTTCACTTCCTTGCCTTCTGTACTTACCTTTAATTAAAGGGCTGTGATATATCCTTGGCTCGTTTACAGCACTAACAGAAAGTGCCGCAGTGTTTTTCAAAACCTTGTTGGGACGGTTATCTAACTAACTTACAGTACTGTAGTAAAGTTTCACCAGTGTGTGTGTCAAAGATAAACTTACATGTTTATACTAAGTGAAGGAATAGGAAGCATGAGTTTAATACAGTTTCCCCCCCTCTGTCTCTTTGCTCAGATCTGTGCCAAATCGCTTTACACTTCATATTGCATAGAGCGAGAAAGTGCATATTTTTTTGGCAACGTGCTGCTGCTGTATAATTGAAAAATGCAGAGTATCGAATGAACGGCCGTGATCCAGGTGTGTATAAGCAAACACTTTTTTTCAGGAATGCTGTGGCTTGAGAAAACACAATTTTTTGTGCAGCTAGGTAGCTGTGAAGCGAAGGTGGGGGAATGAAAACAACTTGGTATGAATGCAGGGTCTCAGATAGAGAGAAGAGTCAGAAACCAGCCAACTCTGATTAGAGGCCTTCACGGGTCAAAAATGTTGTACCCATTCCGAAATTGACCTGGGCCTTTCCCATCCGGACCCGATATGCATAATTTTCTTTATACAGTACCAGCCAAAAGTTTGGACACACCTACTCATTCAAGGGTTTTTCTTTATTTTTACTATTTTCTACATTGTAGAATAATAGTGAAGACATCAAAACTATGAAATAACATTTCTGGAATTATGTAGTAACCAAAGAAGTGTTTAAAAAATATATTTTATATTTGAGATTCTTCAAAGTAGCTACCCTTTGAATTGATGACAGCTTTGTACACTCTTGGTATTCTCTCAACCAGTTTCATGAGGTACTCACCTGGAATGCATTTCAATTAAAATATGTGCCTTCTTAAAAGTTAATTTGTGGAATTTCTATCCTTAATGCGTTTGAGCCAATCAGTTGTGTTGTGACAGGTAGGGGTGGTATACAGAAGATAGCCCTATTTGGTCAAACATTAAGTCCATATTACGGCAAGAACAGCTCAAATAAGCAAAGAGAAATGACATTAAGGTCAAAAACCATCAAACACTATGATGAAACTAGCTCTCATGAGGACCGCCACAGGAAAGGAAGACCCAGAGTTACCTCTGCTACAGAGGATAAGTTAGTTACCAGCCTCAGAAATTGCAGCCCAAATAAATACTTCAGAGTTCAAGCAACAGACACATCTCAACATCAACTGTTCAGAGGAGACTGTGTGAATTAGGCCTTCAAGGTCAAATTGCTGCAAAGAAGTCACAAGAAAAGGACACCAATAATAAGAAGAGACTTGCTTGGGCCAAGAAACACAAGCAATGGACATTAGACTGGTGGAAATCTGTCCAAATGAGACTTTTGGTCGCAACCGCCGTGTCTTTGTGAGACGCTGTCACGCCCTGACCTGAGATATCTATGTTTTCTTTACATTCTGGTTAGGTCAGGGTGTGACTAGGGTGGGTACGTTCGTTTTTGTACTGTCTTGGGTTTTTGTCTGTATCGGGTGTTTGTAGGTCTAGGTGATTTGTATGTCTATGGTGGCCTGATATAGTTCCCAAGCAGAGGCAGCTGTTTATCATTGTCTCTGATTGGGGATCATATTTAGGTAGCCATTTTCCCTTTGGTGTTCGTGGGTTCTTGTTCAGTTGCCTGTCTGCACTATCCATATAGCTTCACGGTTAGTTTTGTTAGTTTGTTCAGTGTTCATTCGTTAAAATAAATAAGAAGGTACGCATATCACGCTGCACCTTGGTCTCCTCCTTACAACGGCCGTGACAGACGCAGAGTAGGTGAACCGATGATCTCTGCATGTGTGGTTCCCACCGTGAAGCATGGAGGAGGAGGTGTGATGTGTGAGGGTGCTTTGCTGGTTACACTGTCTGTGATTCATTTAGAATTCAAGGTGCACTTAACCAGCATGGCTACCACAGAATTCTGCAGCAATACGCCATCCCATCTGGTTTGCACTGATTGGCATTATCTTTTGTTTTTTAACAGGACAATGACCCAACAGACCTCCAGGCTGTGTAGGGCTAGGGCTATTTGACCAAGAAGGAAAGTGATGGAGTGCTGCATCAGATGACATGGCCTCCACAATCACCTGACCTCAACCCAATTGAGATGGTTTGGGATGTTTTGGACCGCAGAGGGAAGGAAAAGCAGCCAACAAGTGCTCAGCATATGTGGGAACTCCTTCAAGACTGTTGGAAAAGCATTCCAGGTGAAGCTGGTTGAGAGAATGCCAAGAGTGTGCAAAGCTGTCATCAATTCAAATGGCTACTTTGAAGAATCAAAAATATGTTTAAACTTTTTTGGTTACTACATAATTCCATTTGTATTATTTCATAGTTTTGATGTCTATTAAAAATAAAGAACATCCCTTGAATGAGTAGGTGTGTCCAAACGTTTGACTGGTACTGTAGATATAGAGACCCATTCCGAACGGATCCGAGGACAACTAGACCTGTTCCGTATAGACCTGGTCGGATCCAGACCTGGTTCAATCCAAGTGGGGGAAGCAGCAGAAAAGTCAAATTATAAGCTATTTTATTAATCGTAACTGATAACGCGCGAGGGAGAGACGGTATAAAGTGGTGATACTCTAGCAGGGGCCATGCTATGTGTGTAGGTATTACTGTGATTGTGTGTGAGTGACATGGGTGGAGGGAGAAGTTAACTGGGAGAAGTTAAGCTAGCCAGGCTGATTGAGGATGCATGCGTTTTCTCGTCCTACATGGTTATAAACAACAACAACTTCATTCAGAATATTTTAAGTAGCAGGCTACTTGTAGGATCTTGGTAATTTTTGCCTATCCTTCAACTTTTAATTCCATCTTTTTAATTCCATCTTCCATTGATTAGACATCTCCTAACTTTTGCCACACATGGGGCTCTATGACTGTAGCCTATTGGTGCTTTGTTGACTTATGATTGGCCAACAACAAGCTTCAAATTGTATTGGTCACATACACATGGTTAGCAGATGTTATTGCGAGTGTAGTGAAATGGTTACGAATATTGAAGTTGCCGTACCAGGCGGTGATACTGCCCGACAGGATATTCTCAATTGTGCATCTGTAAAAGTTTGAGGGTTTTAGGTGACAAGCCACACTTCTTCAGCCTCCTGAGTGAGGTTTCTTCACCACACTGTCTGTGTGGGTGGACCATTTCAGTTTGTCCGTGATGTGTATGCTGAGGAACTTAACTTCCCACCTTCTCCACTGCTGTCCCATCGATGTGGATAGGGTGGTGCTCCCTCTGCTGTTTCCTGAAGTCCACAATCATATTCTGTTTTCCCTGTAGGCTGTCTCGTCGTTGTTGGTAATCAAGCCTACTACTGTTGTGTCGTCTGTAAACTTGATGATTGAGTTTGAGCCATGCATGGCCATGCAGTCATGGGTGAACAGGGAGTACAGRAGGGGACTGAGCACGCACCCTTGTGGGGCCCCAGTGTTGAGGATCAGCGAAGTGGAGGTGTTGTTTCCTACCTTCCCCACCTGGGGGGGGCCCGTCAGGATGTCCAGGACCCAGTTGCACAGGGCGTGGGTTGAGACCCGGGGCCTCAAGCTTAATGATGAGCTTTGAGGGTACTACAGTGTTGAATGCTGAGCTATAGTCAATGAACAGCATTCTTACATAGGTATTCCTATTGTCCAGATGGGATAGGGCAGTGTGCAGTGTGATGGCGATTGCATCGTCTGTGGACCTATTGGGGCAGTAAGCAAATTGAAGTGGGTCTAGGGTGACAGGTAAGGTGGAGGTGATATGATCCTTGACAAGTCTCTCAAAGCACTTTATGATGACAGATTGTCATTTAGTTCAGTTACCTTTGCATTCTTGGGTACAGGAACAATGGTGGCCATCTTCAAGCATGTGGGGACAGCACATGCTGGGATAGGGAGAGATAGAATATGTCCGTAAACACACCAGTCAGCTGGTCTGCGCATGCTCTGAGGACGAGGCTAGGGATACCGTCTTGGCAGGCAGCCTTGCGAGGGTTAACACGTTTAAATGTCTTACGTCGGCCACGGAGAAGGAGAACCCACAGTCCTTGGTAGCGGGCCGCGGCGGTGGCATTGTATTATCTTCAAAGCGGGTGTTTAGTTTGTCTGGAAACAAGACGTCGGTGTCCGTGACGTGGCTGGTTTTCCCTTTGTAGTCCATGATTGTCTATAGACCCTGCCACATACGTCTCATGTCTGAGCCGTTGAATTGAGACTCCACTTTGTCTCTATACTGACATTTTGATTGTTTGATTTCCTTATGGAGGGAAGAACTACACTGTTTGTATTTTGCCATATTCCCAGTCATCTTTCCATGGTTAAATGCAGTGGTTCGCGCTATCCATGGTTTCTGGTTAGGGTAGGTTTTAATAGTCACAGTGGGTACAACATCTCCTATACACTTCCTTATAAACTTACTCACCGAATCAGCGTATACGTCAATATTATTCTCTGAGGCTACCCGGAACATATTCCAGTCTGCGTGATCCAAACAACCTTGAAGCGTGGAATCCGATTGGTCAGACCAGAGTTGAATAGTCCTTAGCACGGGTACTTCGAATTTTGAGTTTCTGCCTATAGGAAGGGAGGAGCAAAATGGAGTCGTGGTCAGATTAGGGCGGGGGAGGGCCTTGTATGCATCGCTGAAGATAGAGTATCAGTGATTTTCCAGCGCTACAGTCAATATGCTGATAGCCTTGTTTTCAAATTTGCTTTGTTAAAATCCCCAGCTACATTAAATGCAGTCTCAGGATATATGGTTTCCAGTTCGCATAAAGTCCAGTGAAGTTCCTTGAGGGCCGTTGTGGTATCGGCTTGAGTGGGGATATACACGGCTGTGACAATAACTGAAGAAAATTCTCTTGGGAGATGATACAGTCAGCATTTGATTGTGAGGAATTCTAGGTCAGGTGAACAAAAGGACTTGAGTTCCTGTATATTGTTACAATTAYACCATGAGTCATTAATCATGAAACATTTACCCCCGCCCTTCTTCTTCCCGGGGAGAGGTTTATTACTGTCAGCGCGATGCAAAAATAATCCAGGTGGCTGTACCAACTCTGACAGCATATGATTCCGTGAAACAGTATGTTACAATCCCTGATGTCTCTCTGGAATGCAACCTTTGCCCTGATTTCGTCGACCTTGTTATCTAGAGACTGGACATTAGCGAGTAATATACTCGGAAGCGGTGGGTGGTATGCCCACCTCCGAAGTCTGACCAGAAGACCGTTCCGTCTTCCTCTTCTCCGGTGGCATTGATTTGGGTCAGCCTCAGGAATCAGTTCAAATGCCCTGTGTGGTTCAGACAAATGATCGGCTTCAGGAAAGTTGTATTCCTGGTCGTAGTGCTGGTAAGTTGATGTCGCTCTGATATCCAAAAGTTCTTCCCGGCTGTATGTAAGAAATAATACATTAAAAAACAAAATACTACAAAGTTTCCTAAGGACTAGAAGCGAGGCAGCCCTCTCTGTCGGGGTCACCTTGGCACGCGCTATTCTCGTGAAAAGCAAGAGCAGCAGTATAAATGATTAAAACAAATGATCTCRCTCTCTCTACTGCAGCAGTCGTGTACGGGTCCTTCCGTACATGTCAGTTTAAATTACACATAGCCGAGACCTGTGACAATCATATCAGATCCGACCCAGACCCATGACATTATTTATGGGACTCGGGTATTCGGATCAGTGAGTTGGAACCGTGAAGACCTCTAGCTCTGATCCACAGTAAAATGTGGGCTCTATGGAGACCATGCCACTAGTTCCCTTTTCACACTATTCAGCAGAGACAAGATGCACTGGCCTGGCCTGGTTACCTATCCACCATAGTTGCTAGAATGGTGCTGGAAAAGACAATGTGAACTGGCTCAGGTTTTCACATTGTCCTTTCCAGCACCATCCAGCAACTGTGGTGATGGGTAACCAGGCCAGCACAGAGCATCTTGTCTCTGGCGGCAGGTAGTCTAGAGATAAGAGTGTTGGACCAGTAACCAAAAGACTGGTGGTTCGACTCCCCGAGCCGGTAAAGTGGAATAATCTGCTGTTCTGCCCTCTGCCCTTGAGCAAGAGTTAAACCCCAACAACTGCTCCCTGGACGTTGACTAAGGCAGCCGCCTGCATCTCTCTGATTCAGAGGGGTTGGGTTAAATGCGGAAGACACATTTCGGTTGAATGCATTCAGTTGTGCAACTCACTATTTCCCTTCCCAAGTACAGTATCTACATACATATACTAGTTGTATATACAAGTTCCAGTGCTCCCATCCCTCCATCTCACTCTCCTCCAGCCCCTCTCTGTCTCACTCCCTCTGTCTAAGGTAGAGGACAGAAGAGGAGGAAGAGGAACCCAAAGCAGACAGACACTACTGTTAAAACTCAAAGTGAGTCAACATGTGGTCTGAAAGTAAGTTCCAAGGCCTTCTGTGTCTCCCAAACCAGCCATTCTTTGAATGAGACCGACCACTGGTCTCACCGGACCTGGACTGGGACAGGCTGTCTCTGTGTGACAAAACCAGTCTGGCTGTCGGGAATAAGCTACAGCCTGTGGTGTGTGTGTGTGGCGTACAGTGGTCAGGACTAGAAAGCCATAAACCATCCTCTTTATACAACAGCGATTCTCCCTCTAACTCATGTACCACACATCCTCTCGACATCTCCATACATTACTTACACATACACTCTGCTCTGGAAGAGAGGCCTCACTTAAGCAAAATGACTTTAAAACTCTTACATCCTGCATGTAGGTCAACAGGCAGGAACATACAGTACAGTACACTATGTTTGCACTGCTTTTATGCTGCCATTTTCTGCCATGTTAGCTGGTAGGAAATCATGATTTAGCTAGATCCACATTTTCACATACACRTCTTTCATATTTTGAAATAGAGATTTTCACGTTTCCCTACAGTGTTGATTTGAAATGTCATTACAATCTGAAGTATTTATTTCTGGGCCACATATCAGTTGGTTATCCTGTGTGGTTACTTTACTTGTTCACACACAGAGGGGGTTTTAACAGTCGTAAATGTAAGCAGACTCCCCCTTCTCAATTCCTTTGCAGTTCATTGCACTTTTTTAGCAACTACAGATTAAACATCATGAAGTCTTAAAGGAGTATATGCCATCTTTCATGAATTATTTCTCAATGATACTTTTAAAGTACAAATGTCAAATATATAAATCCTCATCGACGAACTCATCTCTGGATAGGGTCAACAGCTTCAAGTTTGTCTGCGTGCACATCACCGAGGACCTGAAATAAGACTAGTTTCAGGAAACTAGGCGTATGTCGCRGGTGACTACTTCATTTTTAATCAAAATKCATTTTTCCGGCAGAAATGCCTTCTGGAATATGTGAGCTTTCATGTGCCTTAATAATAAACTTGCATGACATCTGTAAATATGAATACATTTGTTAAATTACGAGCCTAGTTGGTTTAGCATCAGAAAAAAACAGCAATGTTCCCACTAGCCATGATTGGCTGAGATAATTAGTGGGCTGGACATGCCGAGAGATGAGTTCGGATTGGTCTGCTATATAGCACGCTTCTGTCTATTTGAGCTGGTCAGTATGTGTTGGTAATCCTGTCTAACGCGGCTTTTTAAAAATATATATAGTGTAGTAGAACTACATAAGTGTTGCTCTCCACTTTCTGGAGGACGATGAAGATGAACAGATGAAGAAAACACCTGTCTCTGGATTACATCTTCAAACTAAGGGCAACCATGGCATCCGTGACAGGGAGAAGCTTCCATTCATGATGTACACGGGTAAGATAGTCTAGCTAGCTACGTTTTCAGACATTACACGTTTCTAATTTTGACAGAAAGTATTTTTCATTTTAAGTTAAAGAATAGCTAATGTTAGCCTGCTGGCTTGCTAGCTAACATTACATGTATGATCTTATTATTCGTATCTCAGAGCCATTTGCTTTGATAGCTAGCTAACATTAGGTTATAACTAACATTGAACCTGCTTGGTTCGCTACCTGCAAATTCATGCAGGGTAGTAACGTTATGAGTTGGGATTATGGTTAATTGTTTAGCTAGCTAACTAACCGTCTTAACAAAAGATTCCACTATGCAAGTATCCATTTCAATAGAATGTCACTGTGACAACTGTTGATAGACGTAGCTGGTAAATTCACTCTGGCTACCTTYAAAGCACTGGTAAGATAGTCTAGCTAGCAACATTTTCAGATATTATACGTTTCTTCTCCCGATTTCAGAGCACTCATGTGAGTGTGCCAGAGCGCCGAATAACTGACAMATTTACGAACTCTTAGCACCCGTTGAATATGGCCAGTGTCAGTAAACGTTGGCAAAAAAGCGTAAATTGTTGCCAGCATCACAGTTGCAGTCATCAACGCTCTGGATTACATAAAAACAGCCTAACCAGCTCTGTTGGGCGAGTAAAAATGGTCAGTAAGCCGTTCTCTCATTTGTGTCTGGAAGTAGCTAGCAAGCTAGCCAATGTTAGCCAGTTAGGTTGGGTGCTTGACTGCTGTTGTTAGGAAAGAACGMGAGGATCAACCCTTAAAGAGATGGGTGGGGMTAAAGCTTAAGAKGGTGTGAACGATGCTGAATGGGTGTAGACAAAGAAGAGCTCTCTAGTAGGTACCAAAACATTCAAARGCCATTTTCTSAAAAGTGAGGTTACAAGTTTATCAACTTTCAAAGCAGAATTACTTTCCCATTGTTCCTCAAATGCAGTGTATGATATACCATTTTGTAGCTCTSTGTCTCTGGTTTTATCMAATGTAAAAAAACACMATTTCAAATTTTACTACATAAGACCGAATCAAGGCGGTCAGTCACAAATGGTCTCGGCACACCGACATCATGGTGAAAAAAGCGCAACAGCATCTCTACAACCTCAGGCAGCTGAAAAAATGTGGCATGGCCCCAATGACCCTCAAGAACTTCTACAGATACATCGAGAGAATTCTGTTGGGCTGCATCACTGCCAAAAGGTTGTGCAGACAGCCCAACGGCTCACCGGGGCCAAACTGCCTTCCCTCCAGGACATCTACAGCACCCGGTGTCAAAGGAAGGCCAAGAAGATCATCAAGGACCTCAGTCACCCAAGCCCCGGACTGTTCACTCGGCTACTGTCCGACAGACGGAGACAGTACAGGTGCATCAAAGCCAAGAACGAGAGGTGCACCAAAGCCAAGAATATACTATATAAATATAGTATATATTTCCGGATTTTTCTTAAATATCCTAGATATATGACAGACAGTTCAAAACCTTGTTTCTTATGGTTGATTTATTATTGTATTTTTGCCATTTATGAATGTGTTATTCAATGCGTTTCTCTAGGCTGTAGTTGTAAAGGCCAAATTCTATATTTTATAAGATTTTTTTAAATTTATTTTATACAGTGCATTCGGAAAGTATTCAGACCCCTTCACTTTTTCCACGTTTTGTTACGTTACAGCCGTATTCTAAAATTGATGAACAAAAAAAACATATTTAATCCATTTACACACAATAACCCATAATGACAAAGGGAAAACAGGTTCAGACATTTAAAAAACAGAAATACCTTATTTACAGAAGTGACCCTTTGATATGAGACTCGAAATTGAGTTCAGGTGCATCCTGTTTCCATTGATCATCCTTGATGTTTCTACAACTTCATTGGAGTCCACCTGTGGTAAATTAAAATGATTGGACATGATTTGGAAAGGCACACACCTGTCGAAATAAGGTCCCACAGTTGACAGTGCATGTCAGAGCAAAAACCAAGCCAGGAATTGTCCGTAGAGCTCCAGGACAGGATTGTCTCGAGGCCCAGATCTGGGGAAGGGTATCAAAAAATGTCTGCGGCATTGAAAGTCCCCAAGAACCCTCCATCATTCTTAAATGGAAGAAGTTTGGAACCACCAAGATTCTTCCTAGAGCTGGCCAGCTGGCCAAACTGAGCAATCAGGGGAGAAGGGCCTTGGTCAGGGAGGTGACCAAGAACCCGATGATCACTCAGAAAGAGCTCAAGAGTTTCTCTGAGGAGATGGGAGAACCTTCCAGAAGAGCAACCATCTCTGCAGCACTCCACCACCAGGCCTTTATGGTAGAGTGGCCAGATGGAAGCCACTCCTCAGTAAAAGGCAAATGACAGTCCGCTTGGAGTTTGCCAAAAGGCACCAACAAGATTCTCTGGTCTAATGAAACCAAGATTTAAATCTTTGGCCTGAATGCCAAGCGTCACGTCTGGAGGAAACCTGGCACGTCTGGAGCAAAGTACAGCGAGATCCTTGATGAAAACCTGCTCAAGAGCGCTCAGGACCTCACTAGGGTGAAGGTTCACCTTCCAACAGGACAACGACCCTAAGCACACAGCAAGACAACGTAAGAGTGGCTTCGGGATAAGTCTCTGAATGTCCTTGAGGGGCCCAGACAGAGCCCGGACTTGAACCCAATCGAACATCTTTGGAGACCTGAAAACAGCTGTTCAGCGATGCTCCCCATCCAACCTGACAGAGCTTGAGGATTTGCAGAGAAGAATGGGAGAAACTCCCCAAATACAGGTGTGCCGTAGCGTCATACCCAAGAAGACCCGAGGCTGTAATCGCTACCAAAGATGCTTCAACAAAGTGCTGAGTAAAGGGTCTAAATAGTTATGTACATGTGATATTTACTTTTTTTTTATTTTTAATACATTTGTAAACATTTCTAACAAACCAGTTTTTACTTTGTCATTATGGGGTATTGTGTGTAGATTGTTGAGAAAAAAACAAAACGATTTCATCCATTTTATAATAAGACTAACGTAACAAAATGTGTAAAAAGTCAAGGGGTCTGAATACCCCACCTAACAAACAACTTCCACTCGTCAGTCACTCAATTGTACTAGAATACTTGCAAGTATTCTGATGGAGTTCAACAGCTGGTACCGGGAGAATGAACCCACTGGCTTGGTNATTTCAAATTTTACTACATAAGACCGAATCAAGGCGGTCAGTCACAAATGGTCTCGGCACACCGACATCATGGTGAAAAAAGCGCAACAGCATCTCTACAACCTCAGGCAGCTGAAAAAATGTGGCATGGCCCCAATGACCCTCAAGAACTTCTACAGATACATCGAGAGAATTCTGTTGGGCTGCATCACTGCCAAAAGGTTGTGCAGACAGCCCAACGGCTCACCGGGGCCAAACTGCCTTCCCTCCAGGACATCTACAGCACCCGGTGTCAAAGGAAGGCCAAGAAGATCATCAAGGACCTCAGTCACCCAAGCCCCGGACTGTTCACTCGGCTACTGTCCGACAGACGGAGACAGTACAGGTGCATCAAAGCCAAGAACGAGAGGTGCACCAAAGCCAAGAATATACTATATAAATATAGTATATATTTCCGGATTTTTCTTAAATATCCTAGATATATGACAGACAGTTCAAAACCTTGTTTCTTATGGTTGATTTATTATTGTATTTTTGCCATTTATGAATGTGTTATTCAATGCGTTTCTCTAGGCTGTAGTTGTAAAGGCCAAATTCTATATTTTATAAGATTTTTTTAAATTTATTTTATACAGTGCATTCGGAAAGTATTCAGACCCCTTCACTTTTTCCACGTTTTGTTACGTTACAGCCGTATTCTAAAATTGATGAACAAAAAAAACATATTTAATCCATTTACACACAATAACCCATAATGACAAAGGGAAAACAGGTTCAGACATTTAAAAAACAGAAATACCTTATTTACAGAAGTGACCCTTTGATATGAGACTCGAAATTGAGTTCAGGTGCATCCTGTTTCCATTGATCATCCTTGATGTTTCTACAACTTCATTGGAGTCCACCTGTGGTAAATTAAAATGATTGGACATGATTTGGAAAGGCACACACCTGTCGAAATAAGGTCCCACAGTTGACAGTGCATGTCAGAGCAAAAACCAAGCCAGGAATTGTCCGTAGAGCTCCAGGACAGGATTGTCTCGAGGCCCAGATCTGGGGAAGGGTATCAAAAAATGTCTGCGGCATTGAAAGTCCCCAAGAACCCTCCATCATTCTTAAATGGAAGAAGTTTGGAACCACCAAGATTCTTCCTAGAGCTGGCCAGCTGGCCAAACTGAGCAATCAGGGGAGAAGGGCCTTGGTCAGGGAGGTGACCAAGAACCCGATGATCACTCAGAAAGAGCTCAAGAGTTTCTCTGAGGAGATGGGAGAACCTTCCAGAAGAGCAACCATCTCTGCAGCACTCCACCACCAGGCCTTTATGGTAGAGTGGCCAGATGGAAGCCACTCCTCAGTAAAAGGCAAATGACAGTCCGCTTGGAGTTTGCCAAAAGGCACCAACAAGATTCTCTGGTCTAATGAAACCAAGATTTAAATCTTTGGCCTGAATGCCAAGCGTCACGTCTGGAGGAAACCTGGCACGTCTGGAGCAAAGTACAGCGAGATCCTTGATGAAAACCTGCTCAAGAGCGCTCAGGACCTCACTAGGGTGAAGGTTCACCTTCCAACAGGACAACGACCCTAAGCACACAGCAAGACAACGTAAGAGTGGCTTCGGGATAAGTCTCTGAATGTCCTTGAGGGGCCCAGACAGAGCCCGGACTTGAACCCAATCGAACATCTTTGGAGACCTGAAAACAGCTGTTCAGCGATGCTCCCCATCCAACCTGACAGAGCTTGAGGATTTGCAGAGAAGAATGGGAGAAACTCCCCAAATACAGGTGTGCCGTAGCGTCATACCCAAGAAGACCAGAGGCTGTAATCGCTACCAAAGATGCTTCAACAAAGTGCTGAGTAAAGGGTCTAAATAGTTATGTACATGTGATATTTACTTTTTTTTAATTTTTAATACATTTCTAAACATTTCTAACAAACCAGTTTTTACTTTGTCATTATGGGGTATTGTGTGTAGATTGTTGAGAAAGAAAAAAAAACGATTTCATCCAATTTATAATAAGACTAACGTAACAAAATGTGTAAAAAGTCAAGGGGTCTGAATACCCCACCTCCACGGCTTAAATTTGCAGGTGTTAACAAACAACTTCCTTTCCAGACCAGTGTGGTCATAGCTCTCCCTGCACTGTGAGTCACGTGGGTCATGTCAGCCAGGCTAGTTAATCACAGTAAATAGAATAAAATTAATGTCTAATGTTTTTGTAAAAAATGTAACCCACCATGCATGGAATGTCTAGCATTCGCAGATGGGGCCTAGATCGTCAGAGACTATTCTGGCTGGTCCAATGAGCCCTCTGTATCGCGGTCTCCTTCATGCAGTCTGCAACCTGGTCCCCCAGGCAGATGTTCAGCCACTTGGTTGTCTGGGCTGCCCTCACACATTTGACTGTGTTTTGAGCATAAAGTATTAAATTAATTATAAATTCCTTTCAACAATCAGTTTTCAAAATACACAACAAAATCTTTCAACATGTACCTGGCAAAACCTGGCTACTGCTCAAGCTTAGTAAGTCGCTTGGTGTGTCCACAGTCCTATGTATTCATGTATGTGTCCAGAGGACCTACCCTCGTGTATAAAACCGTTGGCGCTTACAGTATACTCACTTCGTGTAAGGCTTTTATGTTCTTCATAACTTCAGGCTATAGTAGAGTCTTCCAAAAGCAAGAGAGTTTCCTGGTACATCTCTTCAGTTGCAAAAGAGAGGGTAAAAGGGAAAGGGTGTAAATAATCAGTTGCACAACTGAATGCATTAAACCAATATGCGTCTTCCACATTTAACCCAAGCCTTCTGAATCAGAGGTGCGGAGGGCTGCCTTAATTGACATCCACGTCTTCGGCACCCAGGGAGCAGTTGTTGAAGGTTAACTGCCTTCCTCAAGGGCAGAAGGGCAGATTTTCCACCTTGCTGGCTCTGGGATTCGAACCAGCGACTTATCAGTTACTGGCCCAACGCCCTTAACCACTTTTAAGGGACAGTTTCACCCATATTTAGAAATTAAATACGTTGAGGGGAAGGTTGACAAGCCAGGTCAAATGTTTGAACAAAGGCAAGGGAGTGAAGAAGGAGCTAAATGAATAGGTGCGGCAGTAGCTTAAAGGTTAGAAAGGCAGACCGATATTCAAACGCCCAAGCTGCTGCGGGGAAATCTGCAGGGAGTGGTCCGTCAGTCAGAGCTACCAGCTACACTATATCTGTATACTACCTACTGCTGTGGTGCCCTTGAACAAGGCACTTTAATCTAAGTGCCCATGAGCTGCTCCCAGCCTGTGATGTGTGTCACTGACAGAATATCTGTGCAAATTACCAATATAGCAAGTACGGTAAAAGGAATGCCAGATTATCTACGGCAGCTGTGCATGTAATGTATCCAGTCCCAACGTGGCTGCATGGTTCGAAGAGGCTCTGGTGAAGTTAAGTCTTTCAACTTCCTATTAAGGTTGTACTATTGGTTATCAATGCTGTTTTAAATCAAATCAAATCAAATCAAATCAAATCAAATTTTATTAGTCACATACACATGGTTAGCAGATGTTAATGCGAGTGTAGTGAAATGCTTGTGCTTCTAGTTCCGACAATGCAGTAATAACCAACA
>NC_036866.1:45737284-45747965 GCF_002910315.2 Salvelinus sp. IW2-2015
AGCTGTTAACGATGAACAGCATTCTACATTGGGGTATTCCTCTTGTCCAGATGGGTTACGGGCAGTGTGCAAGTTGTGGTTTGCGATTGTCTGAGTGGGCGTCTGGTTAGTGACCTATTGGGTCGGTATACATCAAATTGGAGTGGGTCTAGGTGTCCGGCTAGGGGTGGATGGGGTGAGTATAGGTTCGTGACTAGCTCTCTCAAAGCACTTCATGAGTACGGAGTGGAGTCGCTACAGGGCGTAGTCGTTTAGCTCAGTACCTAGCTTTCTGGGGAACAGGAACAATTGTGGCCCTCTTTTGAAAGCATGTGGGAACAGCAGACTGGGATAAGGATTGATTGAATATGTCCGTAAACACAATGAAAATCAATGTTTTCTCCCCCCAAAGCTCTGTCCCCACTCTCAAAAAGGAATTTCTCAGTTTTACTTACCCTCAAACTTTAGAATCAAAGAGGCCAGGTTCCACTCATTCAGCGTATTTTTACAAAGCTGTCACTTTATTGGCCTTGACATCTGCATTTAAGTACAGACATAAAGAAATGTTAGAAACATAACTAGCTAGTTAAACTAAATTGGCTGCATCAAATTTAACTTAAACTCTAATGTTAGCTAGCTAACAGAATTTGCATCCATCCTCCTCAACTTCACAATTCCGAATAAAGGTGTCACTAGCCAGCTCACTTAGCTAACAAGTGAAACAGTGTCCGAGACAGTCCAGAAGAAGCGTCAGACTTAGCTAGCTACCGTTACAGACACTGACATAGTTAGCTAGCCAAAAGTCGACAACATCCATACATTTTAGTTATATTCCGCGACAACACTTCAGTATGGTCACGAGGCTAACGTTAGCTAGCTACTGTAATGTTACCACAGCCAGAGATATTACCACAGAAACTGGCTAGCTAACGCTTAACTAGCTATTTCTCAAGTTAACGTTAGCTAGCTACCTAAATATGATAGGAATACCCATTTAACTTGAACGACCATCAAATTCATAATTCGTAACGTTTGTTACCATTGTTACCACCTTAGTCTGTCAAAATAACATTAGCCATTTTCCACTCGTCAGTCCTCTTTCTTCTATTTTATAAGGGCTTTCGCAACAATTGGATATGTATTCCACCACTTACTGTGCGGGTGTATAATAAGGATCCCAAAAAGTAAATAATGTGTGTAAAAAAAAATATATATAGTACCTGTCAAAGGTTTGGACACACCTACTCATTCAAGGGTTTTTCATTATTTTTACTATTTTCTACATTGTATTGAAATGCATTCCAGGTGGCTACCTCATGAAGCTCGTTGAGAGAATGCCAAGAGTGTGCAAAGCTGTGTGCAAAGAGTGGCTACTTTGAAGAATCTCAAATATAAACTATATTTTGATTTGTTTAACACTTTTTTGGTTACTACATGATTCCATATGTGAATGAGTAGGTGTGTCCAAACTTTTGACTGGTACTGTGTATATACATCATACAGACTACCAAAAAATTAAACAAAATCAACCTGCTTTTCTGTAAAAAGAATAATAGATCTAATCGACTCCCTACACAGGCTCAGAAGATTCCTGTGAGGTCGGGAGAATTCCTAGCGACAATAACCAAAACATAACCGCTTCTAGTCACCCTGATTGAATCCACCTTTCCCACTGCTTTCTTCACAGTCCGAGATATTACAAATGGATTTCCCAAATGAACCTCCTTGTCCAAAAAACGTAGTCCAATAAGAAATTAATTATTGGACCGGTCCTTGTCTTCTACTACAACTTTGCTAGTTAGGTTCCATTCTTTGATTTTCACTATTTTCCATTCATTATCACTCACTTGCTGCACTTTCAGATTCAAACACAGTCGGCAACGTTCTCAACTGCATATCTCGTCCACTCGTCAGTCACTCAATTGTACTAGAATACTTGCAAGTATTCTGATGGAGTTCAACAGCTGGTACCGGGAGAATGAACCCACTGGCTTGGTCAAATATCCATAGCCCAACCTTAAAAACCCAGCACCAACAACCCAACCTTGCTGTATTTACAGAAAACAACCCAGCTATTGACCCAACGCCTGCAACCCAGTAATTGGATCATACAAACCACCACTCAACARCCTMTGTTTGATTGAAGGCGTTAAWCTGTATTTTTGCCTTGTAACTGATTGCTTCTAGAAAGAGAGAAGGAACAACACATGATCAAGATGAGCTACTACTTTAAAGCAATGAAGGATCTAATTGTTAGAAATAATGAAYGTATGGGCTACATTCATGAGAATAATACATGCATTTGCTTAACTTATCAACCTTGAAGAWGATACACTCATCACAAACATATTTCCAGGGTGTTGAWACATCTTCCTCCCAATACAGCCTCTTCCAACACCACGGATAGGGAGGGTGAGTACATCTGCAGATGTCAAATCAACTGATATTGTTGCTAGCTAACTTAGCAGTTGTGCTAGCTAACATGCTACTGAACAGTGACACTAGCATATTGACATGCATATTGATATTAAAATACAGCAACGTATTCACCTAAAAGTGTATAAGCAAATCATTAGTTAGCTAGYTACCTATTACATGAATTGTGCAAAAATATGATAGCTAACGTTAGCTAGCCAAGCGCTAGCCAGTCAGTCAGTGGCGCTGACAGAATGAAACTGGTACCAACAAAATAACAAAATGTCTTTCACTCTATCCCATTAAAAAAATGACATTGCTAACTAGGCATCATTTAGCTAATACATGTTGAAGATTAGTTAATAAGTAAGACACTCACCAGACAACTGTTAGGTACTGTAGCTAGCTAGGTAGCTTGGTTTCCATTTTCCAACAGATGTTTCTAAACCCCTTGATTGGTCATCAACGGTTACTGGTCTTGGAACTCATATGTTCACCAGAAACGGCTTCTGGTAAACTGTTTGCAACTAGTGGCAATAAAATTATTGTTGCCAAAGGTTTGATGCAGATTCACCGCAAATGGCAAACGTTTGTAAACTTCTGGCAACATTTTGTGGCACACTATTTAGTTTACAGGCACATTTCCCACAAACTTGCTCAGCAACAACTTTATTTTTGTAAGTGTATACCTACTGCTGAACATTATCATTCTTAGTTTATCTTGTGTAAATTGCATTTTGATACTGGTACACTGCCCCTGCAGCCATAAGAAGTTAAATAGGCGATGAGTTGAAAATCGACCAACCTCAGATTTCTCACTTCCTGGTTGGATTTCTTCTCAGGTTTTTGCCTGCCATATGAGTTCTGATATACTCACAGACATAATTCAAACAGTTTTAGAAACGTCAGAGTGTTTTCTATCCAATACTAATAGTAATATGCATATATTAGCAACTATGACTGAGGAGCAGGCCRTTTACTCTGGGCACCTCTGTGCACCTTTCATCCAAGTTACTCAATACTGCCTCTGCAGCCATAAGAAGTTAAATAGATTTGTCCCATTGTTCTTGATTTCTTGCCTTTTTAATGTATTTTTCTTTACATTTTAGTTGTTTGACATTTGACTGCATGGTTGGGTGTTAGAAACATAATTATTTCGCAACACCGCTATACCACCTGCTAAACTGTGTATGTGACCAATAAACTTTGATTTGATTTGATGTCAACAATCCTTCCTCCAAAAGACCATTCTATGGATTAAATCTCATGAAAATCATGGTCCTTGTTCTTTTGTCCTGGTTTCTTGCAGAATTACTATATTATTCTTAAAGTGAAACCATATACAGTGCCTTCGGAAACTATTCAGACCCCTTGACTTTTTCCACATTTTGTTAGGTTACAGCCTTATTCTAAAATGTATTAAATWGTTTTTTTCCCTCATCAATCTACACACAATACCCCATAATGACAAAGCAAAAAACAGGATTGTAGAAATGTACATAAGTATTCAGACCATTTACTCAGTACTTTGTTGAAGCACCTTTGGCAGTGATTACAGCCTCTTGGGTATGATGCTACAAGCTTGGCACACCTGTATTTGGGGAGTTTCTTGCATTCTTCTCTACAGATCCTCTCAAGCTTGTCTTGGCTGTGTGCTTAGGGTCGTTGTTCCCAGTCAGGTCCTGAGCGCTGTGGAGCAGGTGTTCATCAAGGATCTCTCTGTACTTTGCTCCGTTCATCTCGGCCTCGATCCTGACTAGTCTCCCAGTCTCTGCCGCTGAAAAACATCCCCACAGCATGATGCTTCACCGTAGGGATGGTGCCATGTTTCCTCCAGACSTGACGCTTGGCATTCAGGCCAAAGAGTTCTTGGTTTCGTCAGACCAGAACATTTTGTTTCTCATGTTCTGAGAGTCTTTAGGTGCCTTTTGGAAAACTCCAAGTGGGCTGTCATGTGCCTTTTACTAAGGAGTGGCTTCAGTCTGGCCACTCTACCATAAAGGCCTGATTGGTGGGGTGCTGCATAGATGGTTGTCCTTCTGGAAGGTTCTCCCATCTCCACAGAAGAACTCTAGAGCTCTGTCAGAGTGACATGCCGGTTTTTGATCACCTCCTGACAAAGGTCCTTCTCCCGATTGCCTAGTTTTGCCGGCGGCCAGCTCTAGAAAGAGTCTTGGTGGTTCAAACTTCTTCCATTTAAGAATGATGGAGGCTACTGTGTTCTTGGGGACTTTCAATGCTGCAGAAATTTCTTGGCACCCTTCCCCAGATCTGGGCCTCTGGGAATTCTCTTGGATTATAATCACAGCCGTATATATTCCCCCAAAGCAGACACATCGATGGCCCTGAACGAACTTTATCTGACTCTTTGTAAACTGGAAACACACACCCCTGAGGCTGCATTCATCGTAGCTGGGGATTTTAACAAGGCTAATCTGAAAACAAAACTCCTAAATTCTATCAGCATATATCGATTGTGCTACAGGGCTGGTAAAACCTTGGATCATTGTTATACTAACTTCCGCGACGCATATAAGGCCCTGCCGCCGCTCCTTTCGGAAAAGCTGACCACGATCTATTTTGTTGCTTCCAGCCTACAAACAGAAACTAAAACAACAAGCTCCCTCGCTCAGGTCTGTTCAACGCTGGTCGACCAATCTGATTCCACGCTTCAAGACTGCTTCGATCACACGGATTGGAATATGTTCCGCATTGCGTCCAACAACACATTGACGAATATGCTGATTCGGTGAGCGAGTTATTAGAAAGTGCATTGACGATGTCGTACCCACAGCAACGATTAAAACATTCCCAAACCAAGAAACCGTGGATTGACGGCAGCATTCGCGTGAAACTGAAAGCACGAACCACTGCTTTTAACCAGGGCAAGGTGACCGGAAACATGACCGAATACAAACAGTGTAGCTATTCTCTGCAAGGCAATCAAACAAGCTAAGTCCAGTAAGAGACAAAATAGATTCGCAATTCAACAGCTCAGACACAAGAGGTATGTGGCAGGGTCTACAGTCAATCACGGATTACAAAAAGAAAACCAGCCCCGTCGCGGACACGGATGTCTTGCTCCAGACAGGCTAAATAACTTTTTTTGCTCGCTTTGAGGACAATACAGTGCCACTGACATGCCCGCTACCAAAACCTGCGGGCTCTCCTTCACTGCAGCCGAGGTGAGTAAAACATTTAAACGTGTTAACCCTCGCAAGGCTGCAGGCCCAGACGGAATTCCAGCCGCGTCCTCAGAGCATGCGGCAGCAGCTGGCTGGTGTGTTTACGGACATATTCAATCAATCCTTATCCCAGTCTGCTGTTCCCACATGCTTCAAGAGGGCCACCATTGTCTCGTTCCCAAGAAAGCTAAGGTACTGAGCTAAACGACTACCGCCCGTAGCACTCACTTCCGTCATCATGAAGTGCTTTGAGAGACTAGTCAAGCACCATATCACCTCCACCCTACCGGACACCCTAGACCCATCCAATTTGCTTACCGACCCAATAGGTCCACAGACGACGCAATCGCAACCACACTGCACACTGCCCTAACCCATCTGGAGCAGGAATACCTATGTGAGAATGCTGTTCATCGACTACAGCTTAGCATTTAAACACATAGTACCTCCAACTCATCATCAAGCTCGAGACCTGGGTCTCGACCCCGTGTGCACTGGGTCCTGGACTTCTGACGGGCCGCCCCAGGTGGTGAGGGTAGGTAACAACATCTCCACCCGCTGATCTCAACACTGGGGCCACAAGGGTGCGTTCTGAGCCTCTCCTGTATCCCTGTTCACCCACGACTGCGTGGCCATGCACGCCTCCAACTCAATCATCAAGTTTGCGGATGACACTCAGTGGTAGGCTTGATTACCAACAACGACGAGACGCGGGAGGAGGTGAGGGCCCTCGGAGTGTGGTGTCAGGAAAATAACCTCACACTCAACGTCAACAAAACAAATGAGATGATTGTGGACTTCAGGAAACAGCAGAGGAGCACCCCCTATCCACATCGACGGGACAGTAGTGGAGAAGGTGGAAAGTTTTAAGTTCCTCGGTGTACACATCACGGACAAACTGAATTGGTCCACCCACACAGACAGCGTTGTGAAGAAGGCGCAGCAGCGCCTCTTCAACCTCAGGAGGCTGAAGAAATTCGGCTTGTCACCAAAAGCATCACAAACTTCTACAGATGCACAATCGAGAGCATCCTGTCGGGCTGTATCACCGCCTGGTACGGCAACTGCTCCGCCACAACCGTAAGGCTCTCCAGAGGGTAGTGAGGTCTGCACAACGCATCACCGGGGGCAAAACTACCTGCCTCCAGGACACCTACACCACCCGATGTCACAGGAAGGCCATAAAGATCATCAAGGAAAACAACCACCAATCCACTGCCTGTTCACCCCGCTATCATCCAGAAGGCGAGGTCAGAACAGGTGCATCAAAGCAGGGACCGAAGAGCTGAAAAACAGCTTCTATCTCAAGGCCATCAGACTGTTAACAGCCACCCACTAACATTTAGCGGCCGCTGCAACATACTGACTCAACTCCAGCCACTTTAATAATGGGAATTGATGGAAATTATGTAAAAATGTACACTAGCCACTTTAAACAATGCACTTAATATAATGTTACTTACCCTACATTACTCATCTCATATGTATATGTATATACTGTACTCTATATCATCTACTGCATCTTGCCATCTTTATGTAATACATGTATCACTAGCCACTTTAAACTATGCCACTTTATGTTTACATACCCTACATTACTCATCTCATATGTATATACTGTACTCTATACCATTATTCGGCATCTTGCTATGCCGTTCTGTACCATCACTCATTCATATATCTTTATGTACATATTCTTTATCCTTTACACTTGTGTGTATAAGGTAGTAGTTGTGGAATTGTTAGGTTAGATTACTTGTTGGTTATTACTGCATTGTCGGAACTAGAAGCACAAGCATTTCGCTACACTCGCATTAACATCTGCTAACCATGTGTATGTGACAAATAAAATTTGATTTGATTTGATTTGATTTGACACAATCCTGTCTCAGAACTCTACAGACAATTCCTTGACGGCTTGGTTTTTGCCCTGACATGGACTGTCAATTGTGGGACCTTATTTCGACAGGTGTGTGCCTTTCCAAATCATGTCCAATCAATCAAATTTACCCCAGGTGGACTCCAATCAAGTTGTTTTTACATCTCAAGGATGATCAATGGAAACAGGATGGACCTGAGCTTAATTTCGAGTCTCAGAGCAAAGGGTCTGAATACTTCTGTAAATAAGGTATTTCAGTTTTTTATGTTTTATAAATTTGCAGAAATGTCAAAAAAACGGTTTTCACTTTATCATTATGGGGTCTTGTGTTTAGATTGCTGAGGATTATTGTTTTTTATGCATTTTAGAATAAGGCTGTAATGTAACAAAATGTTGAAAAAGTCAAGGAGTCTGAATACTTTCCGAAGGCGCTGTATGTTCATTCTCCCTGCTATATGTCTTCTGCTGTAACATAACATTGGGAGTCTCAAGTCTCAGCATCGAGTCTACCATTCACTTAACTACAATAATAATAGAATACAATACAACTTCACTTGTCCATTGTGAAACGGTAGTGTCTTTTTGCAGTCTTATTACTTTTCCCAACCCCCAACACCACATGCTGTGTTACAGGTCGGGTTATGATGTTGAAACTATGATAGACCGCAAGTCTACAATGATCTTCTCACATTTGTAAGAGCTTAGATAGCCACTCTCTCTGTGGTTATTAACGTGATGTTCCTCAACCACAAAGAGAGCAGAGATTACATCCCTCCACGTTTCACCATCACCCTTCTGGCTGCTCCGTTTTACATACTTGCATTTGTTCGTTGACAGATTGCTGTCAAAAGACACAGCCATGTGAAGCCACCATGTAGGTTCAGCTATGGCATGACCGGGGGAGTTAGGAGTACTACATGGTTCCATGCGAACTCAAAAGCTGCGTCCCAAATGGCACTCTATTCCCTACAAAGTGTACTACTTTTGACCCCTATGGGCCCTGGTCAAAACTAGTGCACTATATAGGGAATAGGGTGCCATTTGGGGTGCAAGCAAAACGTCTGACGATACCCCTCAGGCATTTGCGTATCATATCTCTGTCTAGATGAAAAGCTATGCTGGTCCTAACTCTCAGTCCCAACTCTCATCATTATATTAGCCAGATTTGTATCTTATTAAGACTGCTAACTGAGGCTTACATTAACATTATTCAATGTTACCAACATACTACATATAATTTATATTTTAATGAACTAATCTTCATAAAAGCATGGTTAACTTGTCAGCTGTAGAACTCTACTAAACATACAGAATCAGAAGTCAGTCAACCATTCTCTACTGAGTAAAAAAGATACTGTAGATTCACTAGAGTTGTAAAAGTGAAGAAATGGAGTGTTTTGCATTTAGAGTATTTTTGTGTAATTTCTTTACCAATTTAGAGCAMCCATGCATCAATGCTCTCTGAGACAATTGTTTCCATAGGTCTCCTTTTCAACAGATCCTCCCTGTCATTATTCATTGGTGATATTCAATTTGTCATAGTCATTCTGACTCATCTATTAATGTCTGGATGTCTGGATCCAGACCAAACCAGATGCTACCAGAGGGCCCCTGGGCGTACACCATTCTGACACAGGAACATCTCTATGTTATGCTATACCTTTTTCCTTGTGCTTTTGTATTTATTTTTTCCTCTGCCTCTCTATCTCTGTCTCTCGTCCCTCTCTTTCTCCCTTTCCCGTCCCTCTCTTTCTCCCTCTCCATCTCCCTCGTAATCTCACTCTCTCCGTCTCTACGTTTCTGATATAATATCAAAATGACATTGATGTGGCTCAGTAGGTAGAGCATGATGTTTGCAATAACAGGGGTGTGGGTTCGATTCCCATGGGGGACCAGTATGAAAATGTACGCACTCACTAATGTATGTCACTCCGGATAAGAATGTCTGCTAAATGACAAAAACATTTTTTTTTTAACATTAAACGGAAACCATAAAGTTATAGTGTCCAATAACAATGGTAGACACAAATCAACATTTATTGCTCAAAAACAAGAACTATGAAAAACGGAATAATACAGTTGACTGTGAGACACCAAATCAGCTGGTCAATCCAGGGATCCACACCACATCTTTTCAGTCAGTCTCTGCCTCCCTGCCTGCCTCCCTGCCTCCCTGCCTCCCTGCCTGCCTCTCTGCCTGCCTCCATGCCTGCATCAGAGGGCCTTACTTGTCAGAGGGAAAATGGACGGGTCATGGACCTGCACATGTCAACGGCAGAGACTAGAGTAGCGTGGAGAGGAGAGGAGAGGGAGAGGGCTCTGTGGGCTATACCCCAGCTGACCTCTCTCCTCCCAGCTGCAGCCTCAGTCCCAGCTCCACTATACCCAGCCCCAGCACCAAAGCTATCTACTGCCCTACTCCCCAGGCTCAAGTCCCCAACTCCAGTCCCGGTTGCCCGCACTCTCTTCATCCCCAGCCCTAACCACAGCCCACTATCCCCAGCCCCAAACCTATCTATTATCCTACTCCCCTGCCCCTGCCCCAACCTCAAACCCCCAACTCCAGTTCCAGCCTCAGCTCTATCCCCAGCTTCAGCCCCAGGCCACCCTAAAACATAAAATGGAATTGCTTTTATTTCCAAATTCCAAAACATTCTCAGTAATGCAATAAAAGGTTGGCCGTAATTCATGTCACTTATTACTATACAAGAGTTCAGAAATTAGTCACTGATTGCTTGAGGGGTTCGGAGAGTCGAGGAAAGTTATTTCGGCAGTGTTTTATGTTCATAAACATGCATAAATCCAGAATACACGATCCTGTCATAAACCCAGACATCTGAGCATGCCTTCTACCCTGAAGGGTTTCCCTTTAGGCTGTACCTTTCATAATAACAGTTATTTCTAAATGAAAAATGGAAAACAATTCGGAAGGGGTAGGTTACCATGTACCCAATGAATGAACAGCTGATTAGGCCTAATTGATGAAATGAGCAATGGGACCATTTGAAATGGTCAACTGCATTGAGGCAGTTCAAAGAACAATGACTTGTAACAGCCTGCATCCTATTGATTATTGATGTCAAGTCACTTTGAAATACAGCCTATACTGAATAGATTGAGTGTTTTTTAACAGCCAGCGTAGTATTGTTTAACTGCTATTCATTTAACTATTCGCTTCAATCATTACATTTTATGTACAGCACTTTAGAATGCATCAACACAC